>NC_089795.1:64464484-64626984 GCF_040412425.1 Macrobrachium rosenbergii
CATCCATTTGCCATAATCATTACAGTTACCATGATGATAAGCGCATCAATCAATAGTATAACAATCTTAAATTGATTTTTCCATTTGGTATGACTTTCTACATTTTTTAAGGTAAAAGATGAGCATAACATCAGGGGCTTGTTACCTCATATTTTGCAGTTCTTTAGATTTGTCTAAGCTTTTCATATCATTCACACTGCCATCGGCACAGAGCTAATACCACAAATATTGAGGTATGTGCAAAATACTGATTAAAATATATCGAGTTTTTAATCAAATAAAAAAGGAACAAATACCATGAACGGATATGCGTCCAATATACAAGATAAAAAAAATCAACGTAATTATATGATCACAAAATTTCAACAAACCTCGATTTCTCCCTTTACAAAAGACTATGATACCGTACAGGCGACAATGCAGGAAGTGATCAACAAGAATTTAACCCGCATTAAACAGAGCTTTTTTCCTAGTTACTTCATTTACACAGTCTTCAGCTTGAGTTGTAATCTCTCTCACGTAGGCGGATGATGGCTTATATAGTGGAGCGGGATAATGGGAAAAAAGTGCAAATGGTGATACAAGCAACAGATTTGGCATAAGAACTCTTTTTATCCCCATAAATCAAAATCAACCTCCGGCCACCTCAATATCTGGCTATTTCCAAGATGGCTGACACTTTTCCAAAATGGCGGCAAATTTGCTGTATATTTCAAATATTTTCGTTTCATAAACGTATATAAGTTGCATACTGTCCATATAATGATTGAGAATTTGTATTATGGCATTCTTACTGCCATGAAGAGATAAAGTGAACCCATCTTTCCAATATGGCCACCATATGAACACCATATTTCCAAAATGGCCACCAATGATAAAAAAAAAGTACGAGTATGTATCTCCTGAGAGAAACCAATATGTTTTGTGTATAAATTAGTTTTAGCAAGTGCAGCTACAGAGGGCTGTGCAGCCAAGTCCTGATTTGTAGCAATTGCACCTGCCATGGCATTCCTTTTTGCAGCCACACTTATTCAGTTCTTGGCAAGATTTTGCTACTATTGGCAAATCTGTCCAATACGAAAACCAGGTGCCATCAATCTGTTGCCATCCCCAGTGTCTTTGACTGGGCAAAACTGGATGATATACTAAAGACTGGCACCAAATGTGCCCTGCTTGAAAGGCAGCTCTCTTGCAATGCTCTCTAAGAGCAGCCCTTGTAGGGGGAATGCAATCATAAGCTCTTTGCTTTCTTGCAAAGAGATCAAGTCTAGCCTCATTTACATTTTTATATGAACTGCTTCTGTCGTACATTAGCACCACGAACTCTTCAATAATTTGCAGGTCTTCATCTTCTACAGCTGCTGGTGTTGAACTTAGTTTGGTGGAGGTGAATGTCCTCACCCTTTTCATCAGTGCTCGGATGCTGAAACAAAGATATGCCTGCCATGGAAGGATGTTTGTGCAGTTGTGGCACTTGGATTATGGTCCAGATTGTCAACAGCACAAGTTGTAAAGAGCCCTTTTCTTAGTGTAGTGGGACAAATGACTTCTTCCTCCACAGCCCATGTTACAACTGCTTCTCCTGACCCTTTAGTCAATTCCAGAACCCTATCATAGCTGATGCTGATTCCATGGTGATGGATGTATCGGTTAATTGACGCTTCCTGGTTTTTGCAAAGTCCAGGAGACCAATATATATTGGAAACAGAGGTTCTCTTGACTTGGAATGTCTGGAGAATGTTGAAGATGCTGGATTCTTTCGACAGTTGAAGTGCAAAAGTTGTGCTAAAGCTAGATCAGTAGATGATGTTCCATATTTAAACTGGGATTTTATATCGCCACTGTTTTATAGCACACTTACAAATTCCAACAAACTTGGTGGCACAGATTCTCTTCTAGTGTCTGCTGTTAAGGTTCCATCAAATTCTATCTCATGTTCAAGCATCTGATCCTCAATGTCTTAGCTGCTTTGGCCACGATTAGTGCACCATTGTAGTCACATGCCGTGGCTAGGGCTTCTCCCATTTTCCTTTTGTAGGCAAACCAAATTTCTCTTCCTTTTTTAAAGTCCAGTTCTGGGATGCGGCCAAGTATCTGTTCTTTCAACCGTGTTCGGTGTACATAGGAAGCATCAACATTTAGCTGACCCAGTCTTTGTTTGTACAAATCATAAAGTTCTACCATTGTAAAATAGCAGCACCCATCTGTAGTCAACTGCTTGTCTCTTATGTACATCTCAAGCTCAGCAAAAGCATGGGCACATGCCTCTTGTCTGTACTGCACATAATCATCTCCAATTTTCTGGGAATTTAGCCAGGCCCTTCCCCTGTTGTACACACCAGTCAGACAAGATGGGTGATACATATGGTCCTGAGAAACAATATCTCCAGCACTAAGCTTGGCCATAAGTTTCTCATCTAGTAGGTTAGTGGCACATCATTGCAGCTTTTCATGCAAAGGCAATGTCATGGGCAATCGTAATTCTTTGATTGGTGCTGGTTGGTCACAAATAAAGCAGATTCCTTCTTTCTCAGTCTTAGATTCTTCTGCATCTTCTTCATCTGCCTTCTGGCTACTACATGTGAATTTTGCTGATGGGGCATCATCTTCTTTTGTCTTACACAATGACTTCCTTTTCCTTTCTAGTTTTGTTGTTTTGAACTTCAATATACATGATTCATGATATTTTGCATTGTTATTTTCAAAGGTCTGCAGAATTCCATCACCTTCATCAAGCCTTTTGGGATGAAATGATATAGGCATTGTATTTAACTTATAGAATTCAGGAATGTTTGTAGCAAGGGTAACAGGTGCGTCAACTAGTCTTTTACGTGTGTCCTCTTGGCACAAGCAACAAAGCTTCCAGTTAGTCATACTATCTCCCTACAGGAAAGACGTTGACTTCCAAGATTGTCCTGCCATTGCTTTTGTTATATAGGCCGAGGGTTTATCCTTTTACCACCTATATTACATATATGCACTTTCAGATATGGGATACAACTAGGGTCAGATATGTCATTATCCTACCCATAGCCCGATCATTCATCCAATGCTATTTAATTCCCGTGTGATCTGTACACCATCTAAAAGACTAAAGCCCCATCTTCCTTGGCTCGGCTCTCCCGCGCTGGCACATCCTGTCAATTCAGGTGCAGCTGTTTAACTTTGAAGTGGGCTAGCTAAACAGCATTTGGGACGCTAATAACAAATCTCCGCCATTAGCTAGCACTGAACCCCATGCTGAGTTTCACAGCTATAGTGTCAACCAGTGTGCCCTGGTAGTACACTGGCACTACACTATTACACTTTTACATTAAGCTTATTGCCCATTTTTTTTCTAAATGAGGATGAAAATTAATTAACTGGGGATTAATTGATTTCTAATCTACAAAAAATGAACTGATCAGTCTGAAGTTACCCCAAATCCATGTATTACCCAACCTTTAGCCTCATATATGAGCTTAAGTACCAATTTTCGGCATTTTGGCGGACATTTTTGATATAGTGACAGCCATCTTGGATATTTCTATGCAGAGAAATGATTTATCTATATATATAAAGGCTTGCTTTTAATATTTTAATACAAAATGGGAGTGACTTAGGGATCTGAATGTGATTAATCAATTACTTACCAATATTCAAATATCCACAGGACGCCGTTTTGAAAACCTGTCGGCCAACTTGGAAAATGGCAAAATTTTGTGTGGCCGGAGGTTGATAATGAGACCAAGGGACAAGGAGAATAGTTGAGCCAAGTTTCATGCTTGTATCACCATTTGCACTTTTCCCCTATTTTTTGTAGTTACCTGCTCCACTAATAAAGTAGGTTCAACTAAAACGTGGGGCCACTGACAGGAAACGGGTGAGGAAGTTAGAGGAAATTCTGGGGAGATATGAAGATAAATGTGAGAAAACAGGAGAACGGGATGAGGGCGTCTTCAGTGAGAGAGCAGGGCTAAAATAAGCTTCCAAATATGACCCGAGAATTGAGGAGAATTTGCTACCCAATTATAAATACAAGGAAAATGGTGCCATATACGAGGCAGATACGAGCAAATGGGACCGGGTGAATGAGGGTACGAGGGGAGTGATAAAAGAAGATACTAAATTTATGTAAAGGGCTAACAAGGATGGATATGAGTTTGTGTGTGTGCGTGTGTGCGTGTGTGCCCTTGGATAGGTAAGGTTAGGAAATAGGATGTACGAGTATGAGGTTAAAAACTACAATGGAATGCAGGTGTAGCAAAGTGAAAGAAATAAAATGACAAACAGAACAAACATGACCAGCTAATCGATAATACATTAACCGAATTATAGACATCTTAGCAAATAGAAGAGATACAATATACCGTATAATCAAGCTATTTTTCTACTACGACTTTCTTTCAAAGCTGGAAAAGAGGAAGGAATATAGGAGAGAGAGAGAGAGAGAGAGAGAGAGAGAGAGAGGAGAGAGAGATTAGGACCAGCGGAAGAGGGTCAGGGAATGGACATTAGTGGCAGTATGAAGGATAGGGGAGGGAGCTGTAAAAGGTTAAGGGAACTGGATTAGATCAGTCTATATGAACACTTGACAAGTGATGAGCAATTAACACTCCACCAAGAGATTAGAAGGCCATAGAATGAGAAAGGAAGGGGGATTGCATTAGGGAAGGTGAGTGGGACGTAAGGTGTGAAGGAGATGAAAGGGAAGGACAGTGTAAGGGGAGCGCACAGACTGGGTATGAGGGAAAGCTGTTGCAGGGAAAAAGGGGAAGTCAGTAATAGGTTACACATCCTCATACAGCATCAATGACGATGACCTAATGAAGAAAATATCTTGAATAACATAACTGAAGAACAAAACTCCTCAAAACCTGAACAAAAGTACAAACACAAACACACACACAAGTACGCACAAACATCGCTATCATCGCCTCTTATACTGTGCAACGCATGTCTTTCCTATGGTTTATCTTCCACGCCTGCAACCCTTCTGGTGCCCACAGGAGCCCAGCTGAAACTATCACATATTATTCTCCCTGAGGTTGTATAGAGAACATGTACAAGCCATCTCTTTCCTTTTATCATCATCTCATATACACTGAAATGTAAGTCATTTCCCCTATGGTATCTACACAGTCAACTGATTCCGATTCTTCTTAGGTCTATATTTTCGAGTCCTCAAAATCTATGTGATATACTTTCATTATCAGGTCTTGATTCATATCTGTGTACCCATATAGATCTTACTAATGTATACAGTAGTCCTGCTTCTATGTGTAATTTCAGTCTATTTGATTTCTTATCTTATTCAGGCTTCTCATTGTTTGGCTCGCACTTTTATTCCTCTCTAAATTCTAACTCAAGAGAACATGTACTGGATGTCTTTTTCTTAAATATTTGTAAGATTGATCCTACTGAGCATACCCTGTCCTCATTAATTCTCTTTAACTTATATTTGCATTGGAATCCATTTTACTGGCTAAGAAAGATTTTAAATCTTGTGGGGCTTTGCTGATTAAACCTGCATTATCTATGTATTCTAAGTTTGTCAACTTTCGCTATTCCAATATAAACTCTCACTTCCAACTGCAAGCAATTTTTTCATTATAAAACCAACGAGAATGGAACACAGCTTAAGCGACGTAACATTCCCTTGTAGCATCACACTGTTTACTGCAAATTCACTAGACTATTAATACCCCAGCAACGCCAACTTTGCATCTACTTCTCGTTCATGGATAAAGCGCTACACATTTAAAAGGGATACCATTAACGCATGACCCTACATAGCATTGGTTTCTGGATGCGATGCCAAATTATTTTTATGAAATCAACAGATGGCATTAGAAGATTTTTAAATTCATTACACTGCTGGACAGTATGTCTAAGCACAAATATCTGACCAGTGCAACTCCTCCCTTTTCTAAAACCAGCTTGTTTTCTCTGAGAATTTTATCAATGTCTTTCTGTAGCCTATTGACAATATGCATACTGAATAAATTCATCTGAACTGAAGTAAGTGTAATGACCGTATAGTTACTAATTAAGTCGGGCAACATTCCATTCGGTATCTTTGCCATGACTTCCAATTACCTTTGCTATGATTTCCAATTCCCAACCTTTAGGCTTTGTTCCCTCATCCCACATTCTGCAAAAAATTCTTGCTAGTACACACGCATTATGTTTCTGCTAACATCTCCGTAATGATTCCATTATAGTCCGGTGCTTCCCATCTCTCTAGTTTCTGTATTACTGATTCCACTTCAAACACCGTGAATTTAATCATAGTACAGTCAGGCCTAAAGCTCTTGGCACATTTATAAAATAACTCTTAGCCTATTCCTGCTTATTCATGACCTCATTAACATATTCGGCACAGAATCGCCTTTCTTCGGATGTTATTGACCAATGCTTCATTTTAATAGATACTGTCGTCCTTTTCTTTTCACTCATCGATATTTCATCAATAGTTCTACAAGTCACCAAAACACCATGCTACTTAATGACTGCGTGGCTCAGTTTATATCAAGGGCATATTTCTCCAAATATTCTCTCTCGTCCCTTCTTGTGCTTCGTTTAACTTCTCTCTCTTGATCCGAGCAACTGGATTCTACTTTGCATTATTCATGTACACCTTCTTCAAATACCTTTAGCTTTTGTCTGTTTTGTATTGTATCCTTGGTGTCATGAGATATTATCCGTGGTTTCCGTCTTCTTATCCCATATACCAGTTCTTCTTTCCAGCCTACTGATATACATAAGAGTAACCAACTCAGGTACAGTTTCGAAAACTTCAAACCTACTTCGACATTCAGTTACAAAAGATTTTCGAAGTTTATCTCCCTCTCTCTCTCAATTAAAGATAAAATAAATCGGCATGTTTATGATAATGATTATACATATATCGAAATGTATAATATATATACTTGTGAATCTAAAAAATATCATGGTGTTAAGTGTTGTGTAGACATTATCGACGGAGCAAGCACGGTCCTCAGAGACCGCGAGTCAACACGCTACCAACTGTACTCAAGCCAGACGGCTAGTATATACAGTATATATATGTATATATATATATATATATATATATTATTATATATATATGTGTATCACACATACACACACACACACACACACACACACACACACACATATATATATATATATATATATATATATATATATATATATATATATATATACATACATACATACATACATACATACATATATATATATATATATATATATATATATATATATATACACTAGCCAAATTGGCGAGCAGCTAAAAGTGTGTTGGCCTCGCGGTCTCGGGGACCATTGCTTGCTCTCCGTCAAGGAGCGAATAGTGAGGCTGTCTACTTTTTAACTTTAACTTAACACCATGATATTTTTTAGATTCACAAATATTAAACCATAAATGTCGATTAATATTCAATTCACTATACCAAAGGGATAACTAGCACCCAAAGGGAATTCTAATTAATAACTGCTAGGTCACCAGTGGGATTCGAAGTTCCGCCTGATAAGGAAACAACGACATACAGGACTTTGATGGTTTGGTAGCCAAAGAGTCACTATGCGTAGCTGTTTCCCAACTAGGCGGCAGTTTGAATTCCACTGGTGACTAAGCACTTATCAGTTATAATATTCCGTGAGTGTAAGTTATTCCCCTGTTATAGTAAGCTAAATAATAAACGACATTTGTTGCTTTATACACACACACACACACACACACACACATATATATATATATATATATATATATATATATATATATATATATATATATATATATATATATATATATACTGTATTTACACTTTATACACCTACATCAACATGACCATGAAACAAATTTACAATTTTTTCAATCCTTACTGACAAGCTGCTTTTAAATTTCTCCCATGTATAAAATTTAATCTTTTTTTTCTTTACAGGTTTATGGCTGTGTTGATCTGCCTGATCTTCAGCGTTCTGTCCACCATTTCACAGTACGAAGACTTCGCCAATGAAACCCTTTTTTGGATGGTAAGACGCGTACATAAAAATGCAGACTTTTGAACCTCCCACTCAGTATCCCATGTTGGATATATAATAAATAAGTATATATATATATATATATATATATATATATATATATATATATATATATATATGTATATATGTGTATATAACAGCTGGTGGCTCAGGAAAAAACAGTCACTGAAACGTACATGTTTTAACTACTGAATTGTAGATGGAATCTTTCGCAAAAACTTCCAGTTCATAAGCTTGCAAAGAAAGACTATCAGCAGTGCCAAACCCTCTAAACGCACGAAGCCATTATTATGCCTCCTGGATAAGGTCTTCCACACCATTAATCTAACGCTCCCTAAGTCTCCCTCTCCTCCACCCTCCAAACACTTCAGAATTATACACATTCTTTCACCAAAATGTCATTCTCTATTACTACCATGTGTCTAAGTTGTTTCAAAATAACCTCATCCATCCCATCCCTCCATTTGTGCTAACCTTTATACAGTGTCGATTGTCCTAGCGCCATATAAATTATGCAGTTCCAACACAGCTTCAAACCCATTTTTCTTTCATACACATTCAACGTTCACACTTCATTTCAGTAGAGGGACACTGACTCAATTATCCCTTCTTACATTCTAACTTTAATTTTCATAAACATCGAAGTCTCAACCCTAACCAGTGCACAAACTCTGCAACCTTCCTTCCTTCCTTTATCCGTTCCATAACTTACTACCTGTCTCATCTTGCCATCTTTAGTTATATCTACTCCCAAGTACCTTGAAGAACAAGCTGCTTTAATTTTTTTTCCATCTTTCTGGTAACCACTCACTCTCATAACCTTACTCCTCAAAATTACTTCCAATTTTCCCCTGCTGTAAACACTTCCAAACTTTTTCATTAGCCAACATCTCTATAACCCCATCATAGAAATTTATGAACTGTCATATCCCTAGACCATATCTCCCCAATTTTCTCCTTACATACTCTTCCCACTAACCTTTTACCTAAGTGACTTGTATTAACTACATTTAAAAGAACTTATATACACCTTCCCCTATAGCTTGAATTTGTATTTATCATAAACTTTGCTTCACCCCAATAATGTGCAGATACATATTCAGTCATTCGTCCTCTCAACATTTCAACCACATCAAGTTGCCCTTCCATATTCTCCACACTCCGCCAGTCACAATCCTCAAACAAATCTCTCTCTCTCTCTTATATATATATATATATATATATATATATATATATATATATATATATATATATATATATATATATATATGTGTGTGTGTGTGTGTGTGTTTTTGTGTGTATATGCATATATAATTCCTACTATGTTAAATGTTGTTTGTGTCCACACACTTTTATGTGTACATAATGTGTAGACCTCTCTCTCATTGACCAAATTTTCGCTTAGATATTTTTGTTGAATAATATGTTTAAATTTATTTTTCTTGCTAGGCTCCGTGTTTTGTCTTTTCAGAGCTTATTGGTCGTAATTTCTCTCTAAGAATTACAAGAGCAAAGTCATAAAAACAAAAGGCAAAACAAGTCGAATTCATCCAACCAACTGGTTATGCCTTGCTGTGAAAAATATCCACAAAAACTAAAGCATCCGAGATATATAAACTTTCTCCCCAATATATCGTTAAATGCAATTCATGCTTCGAATTACACATAACGTAAAAAAAATTATGAAAATAATTCTATTATTTTCTATATAAAACTTGTTAATTTAATTCTTTGGTCCGTCTGTGGTAATTTAATTTCCCTAAATGGATACCTCGTTTGATGTTATTAAGAATGGTTTTAATTTATTTCAACATATTCAAAATACAACTGAACAAAAATAAGATGCCTCCAACACCTTGCTAGCCAATGACCCACAAGTTACCCAAAATAATAATGTCTATAGTACAATGTAAAAAAATATATCTACAAAAATAAAGAACTGGAAATTTATGTTTTTGTCTCAACAAACAATACTTTGATAAATTATCTTCCCTATAAGACTTATAATTTGTTGTTGTTCATAGTAGTTATTTCACAGAAAAGTACACAGAATTTTTATGGACTGACAAACTATGCAATTTATTTAATATCTACTCTCATTTGATACCATGTAACTGCATTCAATTATTACACAGAGGAAATACAAATTATTTTCACCTTTAAAGAGTCAAAATCTACGAAAATATGTTCTTAAAACACACACACACACACACACACACATATGTATATATATATATATATATATATATATATATATATATATATATATATATATATATATATATATATATATATATATATATATATATATATATATATATATATAAACACTGCATGCTACGGGCAATCACTGACTTGCAGGATCATTTCATTTCAAATTATGTCCATAACACCTTTGTTTATAATGGATATCATAATCTGGCATGCTACCAATTAGCTCAAATTAAAAAGCACATTGTACAACGTCTATATATCACTGCTATGAAAGATGAACCGATGTATTTTAGAGAGAGTGTTACTCTGAATGCCTGAATCATCTAAAATCTAATCAACAAACCTAGCATGCATATTTAAAATCTCTGTGCTATTTTCCTCTTAAGCACCTAACATATGAAGTTTAATTCCAAGCTCTAAGGTGCATGGAAGAACATCATACATCCCTTGGTAAAGTTTTGTGCCAGTCACTATCTCTACTTTAACAGAATTGTAAATAAATTAGAAAAAGTTATATACAAATATTACAATTCAAAAGGGGGAATCATAACTATCTAGGTATCAAATATTCATGCAAACAATTTAAAATTCACATAAAACATTTATTTAGCAGTAATTCACAAAGAATTCTTATTCAGTAGATTAAGCAAAGCAAGGAAACGTTAAATCGTAGCAAGGAAGTCTTTTGAAAATATGTCCAAAAACAATGGCAAACAAGTTATGTGGGGTTGTGGCTAATTACAGTATACATCTAGTGAATGTGATCAGCAGCCTGTGATTTTCCTTACCTCTTTTATCAATATTTTGGTTGTCCAAATTAGAGTTGCAAGCTTTGTTTAGTTCTTATCAGTTACTTTCTCCAAGATAATAAATCTTTTCTATTACCCTATCTGTACTATTACGCGGATCTCTGTAATTTGGGATGCTCGACCTTTTGATTCCCTTCTCGAATGGACTAAATCGAAGCCTTGTCGCTCACCATCACCTAGTCTCTAGTTTATGTTTCTCTCCGATATTTCAGCAACTTTACAATATCTACCATGCCAACAATCGTCACATTTCTTCACTAGAAATTGATGTCAAATTGCATATTCCGATAGCTGTTTCCTTCACCACAAAGCTTTGTAACACTCTTCCTAATTCAGTTTTGGCCTAGTTTACAATCTTCCATTATTAAAGAGGCGATTCCACGGCTTCTTTTAGGATGAACCCCCAGCTCCCCCTTTCCTTTTGCTTCTAGTCTTTTTTTATATTTTTTCATTATTTTTTCCCTTGAACCCGTTTAAGGCATTACACGACCCGTCTCATCAGCCACTGCCTTGAGATACTGAAATAAAACAAACTTAACTAGTCTGATTCAATTGCCTTATCCCTTTAAAGCGAAACCAGAAAACAGGATGAAAACTAATACATAGTAAACAACTAATATAAAGTAAGCAAACTCACTTAAATCATTTGTTGAAACTAAATCCACAGTCTCACTTAATAAGAAGAATAGCACGTGACTGTTTGTTGAAAGAGTAACTTATTCTCTGCAGCAGAATATTCATGAATCAGGGTTATTTAATGGTAATGTCTAGAACTGCAATTTTTCCTTCGATAAAAAAAGAATAAAACTAAATACAATTCTGAGTTTGCACGTATAACATCATATGTTTTCTAGGAACATGTATGGCACTATTCTAAACAGTTTTACTAGGAACAGTTTCCATTTTTAAACTTAATAATGAAAAGTTCATACATATACTAAATCAATCCTATGCCGAGTGGAAATTACATATAACAGCTTTAATTACTGAAAGTGCAATTTCAAACAACTTTTGGAGTCAAAAATCATTACCTCTTAATCCAAAATTACACCTATATGTTGGTAAAGTGTGAAACTGTGAATGGATGAGATTTACATGTTTTTTCAATCACTCTCTTCATTTTTGCAGTAAAGCCGTACTTAAGAAGAAAGAGGGAAGGAGAGCGGGGGATATTTCTAATTATTCTCAATTCTTTCCAGGAAATATGTTTGGTGGTTTTCTTTGGCCTGGAATATGCAGTGAGACTATGGGCTGCAGGTTGCAGGTCGAAGTATATGGGACTGTTCGGCCGAATACGTTTTATACGAAAACCTATTTGTATAATAGGTAAGTATAGTTTAATTTACACTTGGTACACTGTATTCATATACAACCATGCAAAAACGCAAACGAAAAGACTTTAATTCAAGAATAACCGAACCGTCACTTTTATCGTTAAAAAGTATATGAAATGTTATTAAATTAATTCAAGGCAGTAATGATAACATTGTATCATCATTATTAAAACTTAAATTTCTAAATTACTAGAAGACAGCTTTCATTATGTCGGAGAAAATTGTTTGGAAGAATTAAAAAAATGACATACCTCTCAAGAAATAAACTCTTCAAGGAGTAATAAAAAGATAATCTTTTTGTGGATTATCATAAATGAAATTCCTCATAAAATTACTAACTTGGAAATACAACTACTAAATTCAATACATGCTGGAAATACTTTTAATCAATCTACGCATTTACTTTAACATCCCGTAGCCTATGACAGAAAAGCGTATAAACGCATATATATCAAATAATATTTACAGAAAAGAACGTCCAGCTACCGTTATCTGTAAAAGTAACATATATTTTTAGCCATTATTGGACCGGGAAACGATTGCAAGACTAAATCGGACGCGCCAGCGGAGGCAGATGAGGCGGAAGTCAAACAACTAGAAGTCTGGGCAGGTGACGTCACGCCTGAAGTTCCAGGCTGAGTGTTATGATAATGATATATGCAACTTTGTCTAAATTACAACTACTTTGGCGAGTAAAGAGAACTTTGATTTGGATTTCAGATAAACGAACTAAGAGCGAGGAACTGCGCATGTGATATCAAATCGAAGCTGCTTACGAATGAAATGACACATAGTTACAAAGATTTACTTATTTAGCAAGAGATCTAAACTGCTCACAAACTCATTGAGGTTTCGGTTTAGCAACTAAAACGTGGTAGAATGCAATTGCTATAAATAATACCTTACACCAAATTACAATTATTTTGATCACACACGTAAGAATGCTGATATGACTATAAAATAACTAGCTTGCCTAGATAAATGTGATGCGGCCGAAGCCTCATGAGATGCAGTGACAGTAAAAACCGTGAATATAATTGATGTAAAAAGAAAAACTGCCAATAATACTCTTATTATAGTCAATGAAAGAGAACAATTAAGGAATTACTAGCGGAAATCACTAAACAAATGCTAAGAATCATACGTTCTGAGAAAAGTGAAAATGAAATTAATAAGAATGATAATGGAGGAACATGAGGAAAGGACAACTGTGAAACGTGTCTGATTCTATCCTTAACATTGCTCTTTAAAAGTTGACAATTGCGCATTGCAGTCGACGTCGATTACAGAATTTATACTAATTCCTTGAAGGATTTACCTTCTCACACTAAATTCACTGTTTGCAGAATACGAAGGGATGAAAAGATACCAGTTTCACCTTTGCCCTTCAGCAATCCTACATATAACCATTCATATTCTGGGTCCTACAGATTAGGATTCACTTCCCGGTGGGAAATCTTACAAAACAATTCCTTGAAACTAAATACTCTTTTTAAGAGCAAAACCCAAAAAGAAGGGAAAGCCGATGCCCTTTTCTAGGCGGTTCGAGGGTCGTAAAAAAAAAAAAGTAAACGGCTATACTTTTTCAATATCCTGAAATAAAAGCAGTTATTCCAAGTATATCTTTTATTTCTTTCTCAGTTTTAGAAAAATGGGAATACAATTTCTATATATTCATCTTTATCATAAAACAAAATACAAGACTGTCACTTCAGCATACAAACAGTAAACACTACATACGGCTGGTGAGTTACGCTAGACTTCTCTTGGTATTTTTTTTTTTTTACATCAAAAACATCGGTATACCAAACAAAGAGAATTTTACACTAGTCACTCTTTATATGTTATAATCCTGGCGATGAAGACGACAATATTCTAACAAACACATCATTTATAACGACTAGAAATCTTCGACAGCTCATGTAACAAATCTTAAACTTTCCTTCTAGATTTGATAGTAGTGGTAGCGTCCGTTGTTGTGCTCTGTGTCGGCTCGAATGGGCAGGTGTTCGCAACGTCTGCCATCCGAGGTATTCGTTTCCTACAAATACTTCGGATGCTTCACGTAGACAGACAAGGAGGAACCTGGAGACTCTTAGGATCCGTCGTATTCATTCACAGACAGGTGAGTGACAGATGTAAAAGCAGGTTCAAGAGGAAGCTTTCAAAGTCACCCCTTTGAGAATAATACTGTAATGGGGAGTGCGATTCTTTTCTGAATATATCCAAAGCAGATCAGCAACGGCAGCACTCTAACGCTAGAGAGAAGGTAATTTTATTAACGGGGAATAACGAACTTGGCGAAACAGCTCAGAAGTCAGTGCAGTAAACAAAGCTGCTGAAAAATAACTTCTCCCAAATTCTGGAGATTCAGAGGAAGCGCATAATTTAGATGGTATAGTTCACACTCGCAATTCATAAGAAGTCCCTAGACACGGGGAAATGTATAGTTTAAAGAATGATATATACCCGTGGAAACCAGGGGACACTATATTCACCAAACGACAAGCATCACGGAGAAACGTGGACACACCTATATCTATACATACATACATATATATATATATATATATATATATATATATATATATATATATATATATATATATATATATATATATATATATATACATACATACTGAATATAAATATACTGTATACATACATACACACACACACACACACACACACATATATATATATATATATATATATATATATATATATATATATATATATATATATATATATATATATGTAATTTTTGTTTTAAGCTTATGTTTTGGTGTATACCTATTTGTATAAACTGTAAACAAATAGATGGCCGTGAAAAAAAATATATATACATACAGAGAGAGAGACACAGAGAGACAGAGAATTACGTATTTAGTAAATAACTTTGGTCATGTGGGAGGGGGTTCATGATTTCAAACCGGATAAACCTAGTTTTCAGGAAGTTCACGGCAATGAGGTAGCTAACTCCATGCCCTTCTTCACTTTGGTTGATGTAAATCACAATCTAGAAGTACTGAAGCCAAACCATTGCACTGTGGTGGCGCAGACGGAATAAGGGATATAAAGCAATGTGCCACATGTTCAAAAGAATTGGGGGCATAGTTCATCTTTATATATATATATATATATATATATATATATATATATATATATATATATATGTATATATATTTGGATGAATTTTATCACATCACCGTGTTTCATATACAAGCATTAAGCTACAAATGTCCTTTAATATCCAATCCGCTCTTCCTCTGAAATAATATATTTTCATATACAGTATGTTACCAGAAGGGGCTTTGTTTTAGTTGATAATAAGTTCGTCGTCTCGTGGGCTTGAACCACGGAAGACAAGAACTCAGGACTACAGTGACGCGCCTTAAACCACACGGCCATCGAGGGAGGTATAAGTTGATACCGACTCCCACCTAATTACAAACACCCGAATTCGGCAGTGATTTGTAGGTGGGAGTCGGTATCAATTTATACTCTCCCTCGATGGTAAATGTGGTTTGCTATGCGTCACACAGAGTTCTTGTCTTCCGTGGTTCAATACAGGATTTTACACACTTAGTATCAACTAAAGAAAATTCCCCTTCGGGTAACATATATGAGAATTTATTTTCACACACACACACACATATATATATATATGTATATATATATATATATATATATATATATATATATATATATATATATATATATATATATATATATATATATATATACAATATATATACTGTATATATATACTGCATATATATATACAGTATATAATATATATATATATACATATGTACACACAAATATCTATACCTATGAACATTATGAAAATCGAAAGATGGTTATAATAAAGGTTATGCTAATGGAAATCACACTATTTATAGCAATTTCCCCAAAAATAATGACAAAATAAAAAGCTTTATTTCGATAGATTTGGCGCTTACTTTGCCACACCTCCGGGAAACAAAGCGTGGTCAGTTTGGTTGGGTACGCCTGTTTACTTAGCCTGGATAATCTTATGCTTCATGAATGTAAATTTTATCTCTTCGACTATTTACTATCCTCTCTCTCTCTCTCTCTCTCTCTCTCTCTCTCTCTCTCTCTCTCTCTCTCTCTCTCTCTCTCTCTCTCTGTTATTATTTATTCCCTGCAAAAATTTTGTTTTTTGTTCAAGATATGATAAACAATACTCAAAATTCAGATGAAATTTTATTCTATAGAATGAATAAAGCAAATACATAAGAATTTAAATTTAAACATAAAAAATATGCTGTGCAGCGTTTTACATATATAGTACACTCAGTTATAAAGGATTCTATTAGGTGTTGCCTTGAACTATCAGCTTAGACAAGATAAACAAGGAACGAGAGATAAAGAGAGGTGCTGGGCGAAAAAGTAAGGTTTAAGAAAGCGATTAGTGTAACTCCCAAAGAGAGTTGCCTTTAATGAGTCGAGGTCGAGGGTTCAGCTGGAATCTGACAACAACGTATTTTAGCCCCAACCTTCCTTGCAACGCCACGAAGGAATGACCGTATTGTAGTATTTTAACTTACTACTTAGGTCAACAACTGATAAAATGGGAACTAACAGAACGTGCCAAAACACTGCTTGCTCGCTCGATATATATATATATATATATATATATATATATATATATATATATATATATATATATATATATATATATGTAATATATAATACACACACACGAGTGTGTGCGTATGTTACATATTACATATATATGCCGTATATATAAAAATAAATATTTATATATAAATTTGACTCGCATCATGATCGAACACAGGTCTTTCAATTAAAGTTAAGGGCGCTATCAGCTGAACCACAAATGAAAGACCTGGGTTGATCCCGATAGTCGGAAATTTACTTCTGTTAAACGCGTGACTGTTTTATATATATATATATATATATATATTTTATATATATATATATATATATATATATATGTATATATATATATATATATATATATATATATATATATATATATATATATATATATATATATATAATAGAGAGGAAAGCTTGAAGGAAGAGTAAAACCAAAAGCTTCTTATCAAGACATGAAACTTAGTGCTTTTCCAATAAATAATAAAATCTAATGACGAATGTTCTTATTATCCGAGCAGGAGCTGATCACGACACTGTACATAGGGTTCCTGGGCCTCATCTTTTCGTCCTATTTCGTGTATCTGGCAGAAAAGAAAGACGACGAAAACCCCGACAGCACAGAACAAGATGACGATCGGGGAGATTTTAATAGTTATGCCGATGCCCTCTGGTGGGGTGTGGTGAGTGCTTGTATTTTGAACACTATCCAGATGGTGGCCTTTTTCTTTCGAACAACGAAAATTGTAATCCAATTCGTACAATTTTAGTCTCTAAATAATATCACACCATAAACTTCTATGATGACTTTCATTTCTGAATTTCAGTGCTACTGCCCATGCTGAGCTATCATACTTTCAGAAACTCTTTTATGGCATGAACATTTTTCAATTAATAACATTCGTTATGAGAGTAATAACCAATTACCTTTTATGTCAGATTACAGTGACCACCATTGGATATGGCGACACCGTACCTCGAACGTGGATGGGAAAGATCGTAGCTTCTTGCTTTAGTGTATTTGCTATTTCTTTCTTCGCACTGCCAGCGGTAAGAGATACATGACAAGTCTTTGTTTTCAATTTACAAGTCGTATTCTACAAAAATTGTTGTGTCTTGTACCTGGAGTTGATGATATATTCGTCAAAAGAATCTGGTTACAACAGATGTAATTTTCTGTATGGTAAAATTTTCCAATAATTCAGTTTATCTACATAAATAATTATTATTCAGAGTACATTGTCACTTCATGGTAATTTCCAATTTCACATTAAAATGCTAATCTTTCCCTGTTCTTCTACAGGGTATCCTGGGATCTGGCTTCGCTTTAAAGGTTCAGCAGAAGCAAAGACAAAAACACTTCAACAGACAAATCCCCGCTGCGGCAATGCTAATTCAGTGTTTGTGGCGTTGCTATGCGGCCGATAAACATTTCAACTCGACGGCGACATGGAAAATTCATTTAAAAGATCCGTCGCCCAATAACCACTCACAGTCCACGCCACTAAGCAAGGTAGTCAATAACATCCCTGTTTCATACACGTCAAACTACTGTTTTAATAAAGTTGGTCTTTTTGATATGGTACAAAGATGGGAATTATTTGCTGTTAAAGAGAAGAAAATTTACATTGTTCAAAGTGAATCATTTACCTCTTGTTAAATATTCTACCACTAAACATAAGAGCATATAACATTCATCAAATAAGGAAGAAATAAAATAAATGACTTAAAGTAACCTTATATGGCGTTGTAAAAAAAATAACTTCGGCAGCAAGCAAATGCCCTCCTTTACAAAACGCATAAACTTCTATAACGAAGAGCACACGTCATCAGCTTCTGACTTAATGAGGCACCTTTCTATACCTCTCATTCAGAAGGCTTTCACCAGCACAATCTAGGCTTTTTTTTTTGTTACAATTATAGATGAGTATTATTCGTCTGGCCAATATAATCTCTACGGACTTGTACCACAACATCTAACTTACTCGAGCTTAATATAACTGCTCTTCTCTCATTTTTGTAATTTGTAGTAAATTAGTTGCTTGAATTTAAACTTACCTGATACCAAGAATGAATGCTTTAGTAATAGTAGTAAAGCTTTTAAAATTCTCCACGTTCATGATTATAAAGCTTTTTAACATGATTACTGCGTCAGCCACAACTGGTATGAGAAGTGCTCTATGCCAAAGCATGCCATTACTCTAATCTGTGGACAATGACTCTTACCCTTTCCGTTCGCCTACAAAGAATGAAAAATTACCGCTAAACTCATTTCTCTATTGAACTCCCAACACACAAAAAATATACTTCATTTTTGTGTACTTTACAAAAGCCTTTAATCTTATAGTGATAAATCTGATAAAAGTGAATTAAAAAAAATATAGAGCATTCACCGATCTATTTTATAATAAAACATTTAACCTTCCTTTCTCCTCGCTTGTATGAGAATGCAGTTTTTAGAGACAAAAATATAGTGCTTTAGTAAATCTACTGACATAAACCCCATTTCTAAAATATATTTCTGAAGTCTAATATTCGCTACTATATTTGCTGATTTAATCTTCCAGGAGAGTTCTCTCAATACACCACTAAGCAAGGTGAAGTATGATCACGTTGGCCCCTCCCCAAATGACATGATAGCACCCACACCCCCTCCCCTATCACAAGTGTTCTTTTTTTATCTATAGACCATCGCCGTTTTCGTTAGTTTTTAACAGCAATCTCTATGCAATTTTTATTTACACTAACTTGACCACTGAGCATTTGAAAAAGAAATATATTTATGCAGAACTTCCATGTATACATTCTAGTCCCTAGCATGTTATGATGAATGAATATATATATATACATACATATATATATATATATATATATATATATATATATATATATATGGACAGATATAGATATATGTATATATATATTGCATGTATGAATGCAAAACTTATCAACTTTTCTGTTTTACGTGAGTTTCCTTAGTTAGAGTTTGGCTCAATTATAACAGCAATTTTTCTTATTGTGCTTTTAAGCTTCCTCCTTTTGTAAAAATGCATGAAATATCTTAAGATGAGTGAAAAGCACTAACACTTTTTTTGCATGTTAAATTATTATCTTCGTGGACCAAAATATAAGATTACTTTGATGCTTTTCCACACACCCCTAAGAATCTGTTGCTTAAAGAAAACAAGAATCTTTCCGAAATCTTCTAACGCTTGTTAAATGAGGGTTAGTGTTAAAATAGTTCTTTGGCTAGCAGCCACATTCAGAATGTTACAACTTTTACTCTACTTACATTTCATTAAATGGCCTAATAAATGTAATTCTACTCTCCTTACTTATCGCAAATGTGGGACAGATGACTTTCTCGTGCATTAAATTCATGAAGTACTTTTCAACATTGCCCCATGGTTTTCCCTGCAGATGGCAAAGAGAGCTAGTGTTCTGAGAAGGCGCAAATCCAAGAGCAAAATGGACGTATCAACTGCGCCAGAGAATTCCGGTAGGAGAGACAGCGACGGGGACATGGTCTTCTATGTAGAAGAACCTCGAGCAGGTAAGTCGACAGATTAAGCTAAAATTGAACAAACCTGAGAGAGATAAGCACAAAGGTATAGGGAAAGAAAGAGAGGTTAGAAGGCTGGAGACGCTGAGGAGGGGAAGGAGGAGAAGGATGAAGAATAAGATAAAGAAGAGGATAGAGACATGAATCGACATATATTCGTTCCATTGTGAGTGGTGGAGATGTCTTAAGTGTTCATTCACAAATTGGTTGTCCTCGTGCATAAATATTTATATACATACATATTAACCTTGTTAGTCATGCCTCATGTATACATGTCTTTGCTATTTGTTTCTGTATTGTGTGTGTTTAAATTACAATGATCATAAAAAAAACTAACAGTGCTTAATCAAAATGAGAAATGTAGGAGTACAAAGACATTGGCTAAGTACCATAACTATGCAAATTTTACTGCACCTAGACATAGTCTTTTATTTAGTTTTATTTTTTATTATCACACTTGACTAAAACTAATTACATACTTGTAAAATGAAGAAGAAAAAGAATAAGTTACACAGATCACTTTCGACAAGAGTGACTGCATTTCAGTTTTGGCTACTACTATTTTGCAATCCATGTTGATGTAGGTCCATTGTAGTGCTTGTTTACCTGTGGTTGAGCCAACACAGACAGTAGCTGGTGCCTTTTATGTCTCAAGCCTTGTATTAATCCACAACTGAACAGTCTTGAGGAGCCTTGTGTGTTGTATATCAGCTCGAAGTCTGTATAAATAAGGTGTCATGTCCCTGTTGCAAGGCTTTTTTTTTTCACCCAACGCCCGTCGCCCAATCGCCCACTCCTTCACTTCACACAACCTAAACAAACGCCCACACTCCAATTATTAGGTGCACTGAAGAAAAAAATCATTCTTACAATAAGGTTAAACGTTACAAACTCGAAGGGAGTGAGGGTGGAACAGTTGTGAGAGTAGAGGACTGTGGGCGTGAGGGCGTAGTGTAGCTCGGGCGTGTATTGATGTGGTGTGGTGATGCCATCTGTTGCATGGGTGTAGAGGAGGTGGCGCGAAGGTGGTCGTCCATGGCTCGCTTGAGGGGCATGTTGGGCTGTGTGTCGCCCGGCACGGAGACCGCAGGAGCGCCGCCCCCAGCCCTCTTGGGCAACCCAGGACGAGGCAGGGGGCTGGCCAGGTCACGCAGCTACGAATGTACAGGTAAGGCTTCGCAGGAGAAGAAAGGCGTTTGCAAAACCTGATCACTGGGTTTCTTTCTTTGTTTTTTCCCCCTCTCTCTAGTAACGTCTTCACAACCAGTCAATAATACTTTCTCCTCTGGGTCGCACATTACACCTGCCTAGAGGGCAATATTAGTTACAGAACAGCCCTACCTGTTCATGAGGACAATTTCCTTGGCTTTCAGAAGCACGATTCTTTAATGAGGCAGCTGCGGAGATGAATGATCTAAGAGTTCATGTGAACAATATAAAAGTCAAGGGGGAAGTACCTGAGTGTGAAGATGTCTTCAAACATAAGAGAGAATTGCTGAGTATGTTTTTCTAATCACATGATTGAGCACATGGTGGACGAGACTTCCATTCGAAATGATGAAACCTATCTCATGAATATTTAATCATTCACCACTCAAGCTGATGACCCCTATATGTTCAGCATTGTAGTTCCTTTGACCCTATATCCATTAAATACACCCTGATGGTTAACAGCAGACAAGGTCGATAGTGATGTGCATGTTGCCGGTGATGTTTTTTCAATACTATTATTGTTCTAGTTACTAAATGAAAAAACCGAGAAAATCAATTTACTCCGATAACACCGATAACGTTCAAAAAATAGATTATGTGCTATATTTAAAGGGCCACTGACATTCCTAAAAGAGCTGCTTATCTTAAAAGAAAATACTAAGTATGATTGGACGGAGGCCTTGATAGTGCATCTGCATGGAGAACAGTTAATATGGCGATGCTAGTATTTCTATAATAAATAAGTTAAGAAATTTGTGCATGCTTTACCTAATCAACCATAATTACATACTATACCTCGCTCGGGATCTAATGCAATAAAAATGGATTAACACGTCCCAATACACTTCTACTAAAATCATCCCACCCAATAATAATTAATCAAATCATAATGCTACTTAGAAAATAGGCTTTTCCCTTATCATTAAGAATAGAATAAGTGTGGTTAGTCAGTGCACGAACTACAGGTACGATGGAGATTCCAATACATATTGTATCTTGAAGAAAACTCTTTAAATGATAAGCTACCTCTGTAATAATTACTTTAGAACTAGCTTCAAGCAATATTTGAAAGTAAAAATAACTTTTTTTTTTTGGTACTGGTCCTATTACTCGGTAACCTTATTTATTCCTTTAGTAATTCAAAGAAGATAAAAGAATTAGAATGATATACCGAGTAAATAATGGCAATTGAAGTCAGTGCAATATCAGGGGCCCTTTAAATAAAGAATGACAACACACATGAGCAATCATAATAAGATTCATGTATTCATCATTAATACTGACATCTAACAATATACATTACAATTACTCTGGTTTTGTGTACAGTAAATTACTAATCAAGTTTATTAACAATTTCATTCAAAAAACTAAATGGAATGTCAAATTCCTTCACACATTCGTAACTCTTGCAGTATTTTTAAAAATATACTGCTTTTGGTTCCTCTTGCTAATCTGTGTCATATTTTTTCTTCTTTAAAATTTCAGTCATGAACGAGTACCATTTTTTCTAGGTCTAGCAGCCCTTTAAATTTTAAACATGAGAAACACCTCGAACTTTTATTATTTATTTTTTTTTTTGCTATAGTAATAAGTCACACACTATAAAGTTTTCAGCATCATCCAGAATTTCATTTCATACTGATTGCTAATATAACCTTTGTCTGATAACTACCAACACTTTGATTGCCATGCGAAATCAGTCTCATAACAGTGTAAGTTTCTTTGACATTACATTAATGAAAATAACTGCATACAGTATAGTAGTAAATTGGTAGGCGGAAAGTCAAATGAAATACGATTGATTTTCTGTATCGCAGCTGGCACTCCCAATCGAATTCGGAGAGATGGTGGGTCGAGAGGATCGGCACTGCACAGCCAGGCATCTTCAGTAACGGAAATGGCGTCCGACGAGATAGACATTGATATAGATGAGCCCCAGGGCTTCACCTCGTAAGTAAATTTCAATGCGATTCACATCTTGCAATAAAAAAGGGATAGCCTTAAATTTATTCTTTTTCTATTCAGTGTTATTTATGTGCTAATATTTCGTCATCAATGTGGACTATACGGTTTATGTGTATGTGTTTTTTTTTTCATCTTATTTCTAATTGTTTACTAACCTCTAGGACAACATGAATGCCTCAGTAGTTCTGATATTTATGCTTCATTCATGCCATTGAACTAGGATAGAACCAAGGTAAACTACCACGGAGTATGTCTTCTACGTATGGTTTCCGGTCATTTTTTTCTCTACGCTATTTTACACACATTTTTGCATGTTAATTATTTTCATATATTTTCAAATTATAAATATAATTCAATCTCCATAATTGTCTCCTTAGCCTTTTGTGACTTTTCACTGCACAAATCATGGCACCTCGAAAATCTGTTCCTAACCCATCAAGACATGAGGGTGGCAAGTGTTTTAGATTTCATCTCGTTGCAATCCAGCAAAACAGTTTTTCACTTGGTTCCTCATTTACCAGGAATATACACCTGACCTACATTTTTATCTCCAATCTCTCAATACACTGAAGTCTTTCCAATCCCATATCTTGCTTTGCTCGAGGCGAGGACGTAAGTCCCGACTATAGCATGACGAAATGCACTCCATAGACCCCTTTCCACTACTGTTACTGGTATGACAAGATTGATAGAATTGTCAAAGATCATTAGTCTTTTTTATTTATTTACAAGATATAGGTTGAAAAACCTCGGTTTTAACTACCGTAACCATGTCAACCTTATGCATTGCAGACACTTAATATATTACCACTGCATGGGCACAAACAAACAGCCATTTATCTTGCTTAAAAGTTTTTCGTGTTGCAGTTACGAGTGCAAATGCTTATCCGAATAAACGTATTCCGGTTCATGTTCTGATTTTGCTCCCTATGCTATGTCATAAATTAAAATATTCCGAAAGTGAAAAGAAACTCCTATCACAGAATGCCAGAATAGGCTACCTAATCGAGTAAACGCTTCACTTGAAAGTTCGATTGCCATTGTTGATTTATGCGTTAACTTAATTAATGTTATCCTTTCAATATCATTCTTTAACTGTGTTTATAATTATAACCCAAAGATTAAGTTTGCACCTTTTTAAGATGCAAATATTTAAGTACAAAATATATAGCATGTACATTTTTAAGAGAGAGAGAGAGCAAAAGTAACTACAATCTACGTTGTGTTTGACGGCAAACATATACACCGATAATGATTCCACTACATCAAATGTTTGAATGCTTCGGTATATTACTTTGTACGCATTGCATTCAATTTCTGTGACGTACGGCTAATGTCATCACCAGATCCATCACATACAAACTTCCCATTCTGCCATTTTGTAATCTGACATTCAACTTCAGCTCTTCATTTTTAATGCAGTGATCATTTTCCCGATGTATCCTTAAAATAGCCACATCGAAGGAATATGTGCCGTTTAACAAGTTAGTGTGATCTATTTTTATCTTTCACGAAAATTTAAAAGGTGAAAAGAGGAAATATATAAAGAATATAATCAGAGAAATAAAAAAATATGAATATGTGCTATAAAAAAAATCCCTCCGTACATCGGTATTAAGGTAGAAAATTATTATTTTTATATACCAATCAGCCAGCAAACACTTATAAGGAAAGAAAATCTTTGTTCATTGTGGAAAGACAAATTCCACATAATTAATTCCATAATATGACCTTCCATAATATGGCCTTAAGTCCTTATTTTACTCTTCAACATACTGCTCAAACAAGCCCAAAGTTATCCTTCTTCAGAATTACTGAATGACAAAGAGGTTCCTGCTTAAGCTTTTAGAATTAAATTCTTTCATCAACAAAAACTGGAAAGTGTGGGCCAACAACTGCTTCTTGATAATCACAAGTCCTCAATCCCTTGAGATAAGAATTCCAATCTGATTATCTGGGAAAGGTTAACTCATACATGGACCACGTGGTTCATGTTACGCAAAAGCTCGTGGTAGTGAGGATCCTCTGTGACTGGCTGCCAACCTTGCCAAATTACTCATGTGTGTGCATTCTGAAAGCTTTGTTTTTGTTGAATAGTTGGGTCTGGGTCTCTTGTATGGCGGGGTTTGGGGAGCCTTGTGGACATGGTTTCTGATGAACATGAACCAGCAGGTGCTCAAACAGTTCAAAACGAATTATTTCTTTGAATCGTAAGTTAAATTTATGGCTGGAATCTTCCAACAACTTTTCGTGGTCTTTCCAATACTTCCGGGTCACTGGCATCACTAGCTGGGAAGAATTCACATGTCGCAGACAATCTCAGTGAACACTATTTCAGCAAAGGAGGTATACACTTGTTGTGTACGGGCCATGCATAGACTGTGGAGTACCCAAGGTAGCTGTGCTTTCTAACTGGGGCTGCTATACGGCGATGAGCACTGCTTTTGGGGAAAAGTGGATTCTTTCAGCCAAGCCGTTGGAGGCTTGTGGTGCAAAGTATTTGATTCCAGTAATTTAGCTAAGGAATATTTCAGAGGTGATAGTGGCCCTCTGTCATAGGTGATGCCGTTAAGTATGCCATTACAGCTGACACAGCAGTCACTAAGGAGGCACTCGATTGTGCTTCCATCATTGGTATTGCCTCTGGCCATCAGGTGGTTCTTTATGTAGCTGTGAAGATGCCTTTAGACTCACTGGAGGGGAGCAGGGTGATGGATGAACCAGTGTCAGTGACAAAGGAATTCCTCAATGCTGGACTTTGTATGGGGTCACTTTGTTTCTTTAGTACTCTACGCAGTGTTTTGCCAATTTTTAAGTCGCTTTTTGCTCAGTGCCTTGTAAATTTTCTGTCACCAGTTTGGAGTTTGTGGATAATTTGAAACATTTTCTTCTGGCTCTAAAAGGTGCAGAAGGCCAGAGCTGGAGTCTACAGAAATGTTCTTACCTGTGACACCAAAAGGCAATATCCAACTGAGGGATTTCTACGGTAGTGATAGACATACATTACCTTTTTTTTGGGGGGGGAGGGGGGATGAGAGGTTGGTAATCTGTCAGGTTGATGAAGGGTGGTACCCTCAAGTAAGTTTTTGGAAATGTCTGGTTGCTAGATGTTTGCAAAGGAATGTACTGTACTTTTTCTCTATGCTGTCAATTTCTGACTGAAGAAACCAAGGGGTTTAGTGAGTCTGTTGATTTTTTGCTCTATGAGGGGCCGTCTTGGCATGTACAGGAGGTAGCCAGGAGAACTCCATCTTAATCAACTGGGGAAGGTCTTAGTCAGTTCTCTTCCTTGGCACAACCAGCTGCTGGTAAAGTGTCTGGGATCACCTTGAGGATGAAGTCTGCCTTTGTTGTTGCTCTCAAGAGAATTTGGTGGTGGAACTGTTACTACATTCTCCAGAACCAGACAGATGGGTAATTCATGAGAAGGGGGCAGACGAAAACTTACCGTGCTTCCATCTGATAGCTTCTCACATACGCTTTAACCTTTATGGGACTCTTTCTAAGCAGTAGATTGGGCCCTGTTTGCCTATTAGTTGCAAGGATTTGGTGAAGGAACAGTTTTCAAATCTACTGAGCTATAAAAACATTCATTTAACCACTCATGAGAGAGCTAGCCATCACTTGAACGTAGTCATCAGGGGTTAAATATGAGTACCATACTTTATCTACCAAGTGGAGGACAACAGGGAGATTCTGAAGGAAGTGACCGAGACCTAAACACCATTATGTCTACCAGGTCGCTCCAAGGGGCTACCAATGTAAAGGTCAGCTTATTCAATGGATGCCCAGTGTGCAATGATTTACTGTCAAGACTTTATCTGCGTCTGATACAGCATGCAGAATGAAAGTGCTTACAATAAAAGTATAGATGGAGACCCAGACTACTCAGTACAGGTGACACTGGTAACAAACAAGAACATGGTAGTGAGCGCTTCCACAATTAGCTGCCAACCTTGCCAGCAAAACCAAGGTGTGGCACCAGAGCATGGAAATCTTTTTATATCATGATAGCTATTCTTCATGTCACCTTCACCAATAACCATTCAAAGAAAAATACTCTTCATTTGCACACCGCATATTGTAGAAATGTATTCTCCATACTACATACATTAAAATTCCCCATAACTAACTGGCCAACAAAACCCCACCATATATAGATTTTCAAGTATTGGCAGAGAACTGTTTTAAATACAATCTAAACTGGCAATATTGACTGATAAAGTTTGATTTTAAGGTCTACTAGAACCGAAATCAGTTTCTGACAAGAAAGACTCCTTACTGAGACTGAATAGTGACAACCTGAATAAAAATTCTGTTTGAAAAGCAGCTTTTAGTGCAACCCAGATGCTCCCTTGGTTGACTCTTTAGTGTGACTATAAACTAAAACCACTTGTATAATATTCCATTTGTCCGCCTCAATTAAACTGCAAGTGAGGTCCAATGCAAGTCATCAGATGAAACTAGCACAAATAAGGCTATCCTGTAAACAAGTATTTAATAGACATGGGTATGATCCTCTATGAAAGCCATGGTGACATGGCCAACACATATGGCTTGTCCACAAGATTCCTGGTGAAATCCAGCTAATACCAAACTTACAGAGAATGAAGGAATAAGGCATCAGTACCTCGTCATACAGGAAGCCACCTCTTGGGGATTGAAATACATGTAACATTACAACGACCGAAAAAAGCTTTTGCAGTATTGCACACTTGCTTTTCCTCCCTTATATAAGGCAGTTTTTCTACTTAGTTTCATAGTTTGAGAAGCAATTATCATTCCATAAAATACTCACTGCTTAAATTCACGAGTACAGGTACTTCATGTATTTTTTTCGTTATGTTTTAATTCTTAGGAATAAAATAGTAATGCCATGCAGATATGTCTGCTTTTATTAAAGTTCAGATACACAATATCTGTCCCAATAATGACACTGTAGCAGACAATCATTAAAGCCACATTACACTGGTTCAACTAAAATTAAAAGAAACGATTCTGACTTGCAGTTAGTAACTGCAGACCTTAATTTAACCCTCCATGGACTGTACCTCGTTTTCCAAGGACGTTTTAGTCGTTAGTCTGTATATTCACGGAATTTTGGCAAAGATTGAGGAAGAAATCAATTACTACAAAAAAAAAAAAAAAAATGCTGTCATGCCTGTGAGAACTCGGTCAAATGGTATTTTTTTTCTTTTTAATTATTCCCTTAAATAAACAAATTTTTTTTGTTACAGCATTACTTTACAGACAAAGAGACATCCATAAATCAAAATAAAACACGGCAAATATTATATGACATAATTTAACTATTTCCACAACAAAATACGCGGCCGTTTATGCTTTCTGTTCGGCAATCCATCATAAAATTCAAATTCTCTTTTACAAGAATAATATACAGTCATTATAGACCTCCTAAAAATTTTGTAGGGTAAACTGTAAAATGAACGCGTAATTACTGCGCCATTATCGTTTTACGATTCATGTCATAAAAATGAGATAAAGCTTCCGAGGACCCCCAAACCCAGCAATCATGTAAAATATTTTCTGATGTTTATTTTTTAATGAAACGATAATATTGATAATGCAAAAATTACAAAACAGTGCCGGAAATTGAGTCATGTACTTGAAAAATAAATACTAAAGGGAAAGATTGGGAGGAAAGAAAACTTAAAAAAATTAGCAGACGGCAAAAACACTAAATCATAAATCACCATTATTACCAACACATTATATATCGGTATCATAAAATCAAGATCTAATAAATTCAGAGCCAAGTAGTACCCAATTAATGTGTTCTGGAGCTTTATTGAATGTTCAAAGGCCCGTCGATCTTCACCTGCTTGCTGGAATTTCATTTGAAAAGTAATTTTAATGGATAAGCAAGTCACTTCAATTAAAGTGTAAATTCTAATAATGGAAATCCATAAGGGGGCACAGAATCTCGTGGAAAATAAAAAACCGGATTTGAATAAATCCTCTTAAAGTAAACTACAACTAAACATACAATTTGCTACGAAAATTATTGTTCTGCAATGCATCTGGGAAAGGTTGAAGCCATAACTTGTATCCACGGAGGATGGAAGTACACAGTATATGTAATCGCTACTGCGTTTCAGGACAAGTGAGTGAACTCTATCACAAAAAGGATTTTTACATCACGCTCAACATGGTACTACAGTAGAACGCATCTTTTTAGCAAAAGGCAAATACGGCAAAAAAAAAAAAAAGGAAATCAAAACTAGCACAAGAATATCTGTTCAGTGGTGAGTGCTTTCTTGCCAGTAAACAATATTAAAAATTAAAGCTGCCCATTGTACCAACTCTTTATCTTAAAAATTCTTTTACAAACGTAAAAATTCAACGTGATACTGAGTGAAAATACATCTGGTTACTATTACATAATGCCCGATGCTGCGATAAAAACGGCAACTAACTTTCAACATGAATATAGCTTTTATTACCCTATTACTATTACTTTGGTTACCTTATGTAAAAAAAATATTACGCAAACAGGTCGCTGCAGATGTAAATACAAAAACAATAAGTTAAATCCACGTTAAACCGTTATAATTTCGATCTTTTAAACGATACCTGTGTGCCTTCCATTCAATATACTTGATATGAACGGTAACAAAACAAGTACAAATATTGGTTAGATTATCGTTTACTTGGAGTCAATTTGGGATAACGCGAGGTGAGAATTAAAACCGTGTATTAATTGATTTGTTTTATATTTCTACATGGCAGAAACTGTCGTTCTGGAAAGGTTTGCAACTGGGATATTTGATACGAAATTCTGCAAATATATTTACAATCTCCGAGGCATATTTTCATAACTCCAAAAAATGCTACAGGGCTCCAGTGATCACTCTTACTATTGGCAGCGGGCGAAGACTGCACTTAGTCTACACTACTATAGTTTATAGTAGCTTAGGTTAACAATGAGAGAGAGAGAGAGAGAGAGAGAGAGAGAGAGAGCTGTAAGGCCGCTGGTAACCAACGTCTGAAGATTAAAAGGGCCAATTTTACATTGTTCATAATTATTTGTATACGTCATCAAATCTCTTTCTCTTTTCATATTGGGTGAAACAATGTTCTCATTCCATCGTAGTGCTAATTATATGATTAGCACTACGATGGAATGAGAGCATTGTTCCACCCGCAGATCAAATCAGTTTGAAGCAGTTGTCAAGTTTATTACAGTCATTAGTTTTTGATCCCTGCCCCAACCTCATTCACAGGTCGTGGGAGTCTGCCTTAAACTCAAAAGTATTTTGCCGACACGCAACTGTAAATAACTTTATATTGATAACTTGTGTAATGAATAAAAAAAACGACACACGATTCTCATTTCCATCTACTGACTACAGTTACGTGGCATCAGCCATGGGACTAAGTGGCATCGATAGGAATGGGCCGAAGTAAGCCCCAGTGGTGAAGTCAAAACTGAATATGGCCAGTGAAGACTGTTTAATGGATGTGCCTAATGGAGGTGGCTGGTGAAGGTAACCAGGATTACGTACAAAGAGCATATGCGTCTACTCGAAGGACAAATATGCCGAGTTTGCAGAAGGCTAAGGGATAGTTTTAGTTTTAACATCTGAGGAAGGGCTCGACCCAAGCAAGGGGGTATCCCCTTCCCAGAGGCTAGAGGAAGGATTCTCCCAAGGACAGCCACCAGCATCAGAAGTTTGGGAACATGGGATGGTGTGAGGCAAGTATGAGGCACAGACCAGCCTCCCCTCCTTATGCCCCCTGGCAAGGTGGGTGTTTTATCAGCCCAGATACTGGTAGGACAAGAAAAAGTGCTCACCCTCCTAGATACAGGGGTGGGCGCCTCCCTGTTGGAAGGGGAGGGGGGAATTCCCCTGAGGGAGAGGGGGGGGATTCCTCCCTAGGAATCAAGAGCATTTGGTGTATTCTGGGAATAGACATTCAAAACCTTGAGAATCAGCCAACTGACATTAGTGAGACAGATGGCACCTGCCCCACTAACCTTAGAAATCAGCTGATGGACAGGACAGACAAGAGAGAGAGAGAGAGAGAGAGAGAGAGAGAGAGAGAGAGAGAGAGAGAGAGAGAGAGAGAGAGAGGATTACTTGAATTGGAGATTGAAGTTAAATGGGTGAAACAGGAAGCTCAGAAAGGGGCATTCCTGCAGATGCATGCCCCGAGGCTAGGGAGTATGGTTGGAAGATCGAGGAATTAAATGAAGGACAGAGAAAAAGGAAGGGTGGATTATTTGACAATCTTGCTGTGATCAATGAGGAATCAGCATAATGGCCTACTTTCGTAAATGTACAGCTTATGATATGTTTTCTCGAGGAAGAAATACAATATTGTTGTTATGAAACGAAGAAAAGAGAATATTTTTCCCACTGTATTCTTCCCTTCCTCTCTGATAGATAGAATCATTGCAGCATTGCACATAAGCCCGTACATGGGACATTTGTATTAAACAATTTTCAAAAAGGTTTTCCAGCTTCTAATCCAATAAAACGTGGCAAACAAATGTAGCCTTCACATATAATAATATCAAAAGCATGCTTATATAAAATAGCCCCAGAAAAGACAGCAATATTGTATACAAAGTTCCTTGTATGGATTGTGATTTATTTTACTTAGGTCAGACCAGTAAAGAATTAAATATCAGATTAAAACAACACAAGGATTCAGTAAGAAGAGGTCAGACTAATAATGCTCTATTTTTGCATGTAAGTGAAAAGTCCCACTGAACAAATTGGATGCAAAGCAATGTAATATTATGAAGTAATGAAACTATTTTCAGAAACTTGTTGGAATCTGTTGTGATTCACTTGACCTGGGAGAGGAACTTAAATTTAAGCCAAGGACTATTTTCTTTTGACCCTGTAATAAAACATATGTTCCAGAAGGACTTGAGAGACAGAAAAAAGAGGATAACCACTGAACATTCTGTGACCTCCTAACCTTTTTGTATTCCCTTGGGACTTATACCCACCATATATAAATGCCCTTGTCTCTGTATATCTTTAGTTGCTGTGACCATGTCTTGATAATGAGACAAAAGTACTTAGTATCTCAACTGTTCCACTTTTCCTGTACGGCTGTATCTTTGTTCGTATAATCATCTCGTTTTTACCTTATGCAATTTAAAATCAAACATATACACAGTATATATATGTATATACACAGTATATATATATACATATATAGTATATATATATGCTGTATATATATATATATATATATATATATATATATATATATATATATATATATATAAAATTCTTACCACACCATGATTTATATACATCCATGAAGATACAAATCGCTCAATGTCTAATTCAAGCTACTTCAGGAATATCCCCGATGGGGAATTATCACCGAAGGGGAATTTTTCTTTTTTTTAATGATAAATGGATCGGTACCGCTGGGTCTCGATCCCTCGACACGGTACCTCCCAGCGACTTCGTTCGAGGGTCAAACCATTGAGCCACCAAGAGAGGTATAAGTTAATGATGAATCTGCTGTACTTATTTACCCATCGAGAGCGGGGAAATCGTACGTGGCTTTGGCATTAACCCACCTCCACCATGATAGCTCATTGGTACATTTGGAACACGCAGCTCTTATTGTGAAATTTTTATCACACATCGAATGGAGTCGCTGGGAGGTACCGTGTCGAGGGATCAAGACTCAGCGGTACCGATCCACTTATCATTTTAAAAAAATTCTCCTTCGGTGATAATTCCCCATCCGGGATATTCCCGAAGTAGCGTGAATTAGATATTAAGCGACATTCGTAGCTTCATGATATATATATATATATATATATATATATATATATATATATATATATATATATATATATATATATATATATATATATATATTGTACATATATACACATACTCACAGAGGCGAGTGTACACTAAGTTTTTCTGCAATGTAGGAACATGTCCTCAGATTTCTTTTATTTCATGTTTACTTGCACAGAAAATAATTGCTATTTAACTGGGTAATGTCACCACTTCATTTGCATTCAGTTTCTACACATATCAGTCTTCAACACTATCGTGATTTTCAAGAAAAATATAGTTTTTGAATAGAATTTCTAACTTAACCCGGTAGAGATATAATGCTACTTTCGATTACCTTTACTATAAATCAACTTAAATTTTTTTGATGATGACTACGATAGAAATCATGGGACAAATAACACTTACTTCTACTATAGCTAAGAAAGAAAACCGTGACACCAAAACAATTTCCCTTGAGGTCAACAAAGTGGAAATTCACGTGCACCAAAGACTGATTCTTCTACAGCCGTGCAGTGAAAAGGCAATGTAACCATAAAATGAGCTTTATATATTACTGAAGGTACTACCAACATGGCAGTGAATAATTTTCTTTTCCATTCCTTCAAGATGGCAGGAAGTGTTCTGTCATTAGTCTGCATTCGAAAAAGTACAGGTTCAATTGTTCATAACAGTATAATTTCATTTAAAAACCAAGGATTTAATATTCGGCATAGAATGAATATCAAAAGCTGAAAACGTTACAAGGGTATTTATACAAATCCTGCGAGAAAAAGTTTGGGTGTCAGTCAGTCAGAGAGCAGAGAAATGGATTACTGAGAATGACAAGCCAGGTAGGGGATGTTGATGGTTAGGTAGGAATGGGAGCTCTCTCTCTCTCTCTCTCTCTCTCTCTCTCTCTCTCTCTCTCTCTCTCTCTCTCTCTCTCTCTGTCCAATCATATGGCAGAGTAGTGATCCTTGGAACGTTTTCCATGGTCATGGAGGTGTTTCAATATGAGTAATATGAATAAATAATCATACTGTAAATAAACAGATGAATTTTTCTTTTTAACATATCAAGCACCTAGAATGGAGAGATGCAGGTAGTTTCTCCCGTAATCCAATATTTCCATCGTCGCTACTAGTAGTTCTATGAAGAGATTGATGCCCAGCTTCTCATGGCAGTGCTGCTTGATGGTATTGTCCTGAAGGTGGCTAGCCTGTCTCATCAATAGACACATCCAAGTCATCCCAATTGCAAAAATGTGATGTCTGTTGTACTTTTACCAGGGGTTACTTTCCGTCATTCATCATTATTGTTTGATTTCTGGTTCACATGGTTGCATACAATACGTTTATAACCTTCTTGGCATTCTCCACTGCACCAGTCGGGACGCTACCCGTAGCAACTCGAGCAGGACGCCTAACATAAATAACAGAAGGAATGCCCAACAGGTCACAAGTAGATATATTTACATAAATAACAGAAAATAATAAGTAAAAGTTTACATTATCATATGTAATTAAATGATTAAATTAAATACCGTAAAGTAAAATGAATAAACAGCTACATACATTAATAAAGAAAAGAGAGACTACTAGAGTGTACCACCAAGCAAGGGAACCCAAGCCCAAGACTAGAAGGTCTTGGAAAACGGGTTACAGCACAGCCCAAGGCTTAAAAACTTTTGGAATGTGACCAGCAAACAGTGTAAGACTTAAAAACTTTTGGTATGTGACCAGCAAACAGTGTAAGACTTAAAAACATTTGGTATGTGACCAGCAAACAGTGTGCAAGACAACTAAAGATTAAACCAAAGATGACCCCAATGTGAAAAGCAGTAGTTCAGCCAGTCCATTTGGTTGATAAAAGCATAACTATAAGCAGGATGTGTTGAACCATATATATCGCTTAATATTGAATTTGCGTTTGAAAAAAATAAATACAAAAACATATATATCATAAGTGAATCCATCAGCCACGGATTCGAGTCCATGCCTTTTAGGTTTTATCACAGATAATTTTGACTATTCAAATTTAGGCTCACTATTTAGAATTCAAATCAACCCATATCCACCAATGATATTTATTGCTACAACGTCTGTAGCGGTGTTCTAGGCTAATGTTAGGGACGATTTCGGCAGGGTGTTGATCCATGAATCAGCAGTCGTAAGATAAAAGTGGTAGTGACTATTGTCTAGTTTTTTCTTAAGCCACCCTTCATCACGAAAAGGCTTATTGTTGGAACATTTAAAATGGGAAACGTAATAAAATAACTTCCCTTCTCACTAATTAACACCCATTTCCAAATTTAAAATGACTGGTAACTCTTAATAATTCTTACCATTAGATGTTACCTTTTACCTTTACTTCGGCCAACGCTTACTTTATATTTACAATACCGGTCAAATTAGGCCAGACATGATCACCTTTTAGCCTTCAATGAACTGTCTATAACTGATTTCTTTTATTCCTTCCATTAAAACCTATATTCATTTTATAGCTGCAATATGGAAGTTAATGAATTCGCCTTGTGTTTCATTCTTAGTCTCTGCCTTTAAAGTATCGACAGGACAAAAACACTGTTAATTCGTTACGATGACTTAATTATATATATAAATATCATATCTGTTTGGAAAGAGAACCAAGGTATTTTTCAGATGTAATTTCAAACCATTGTGCTATTTAGATGCTAAGGACAGAGTTCTTCTGAGACAACAACCAATTCAAAAATTGCTTTACATACTTCCTTAAAAAGCTATTCAACATGAAATAAAGTATAAACTGTCTTTATCTTGAAGAAAACTACATTCACAATGTGTCTCATAAAATTACAAAACAACACGGTTGTAATTCGACTCCCATAAAATAATAAAACATGGCTGTTATTAGACTGAGAAAATAATAACCAACTCAAGGAGATAAAATACATTTACAAACATTATTAAATCTTATGAGAAAGTTAGTTGGGTTGGCTGCCATTAGCAGAACAAGTACTTAGCGTATTTGCCATACAGTGTTGCTATACCTATACAAGATATGGTCTCAATAAAGTGGGTTAAAAACTAATCTAGATCCAACAATGCAAAAATGAAGGAAAATTGACGTAAAAACCTCTCATGTTGTTGTACGATTAAATGCCATTACGACTGTCAAATCATTGAGGCCATAAAAAACTCGATGTCTTGCTATGTAGCGAAAAGTTACATAACACTGAATCTATCACTTCAAGGTTGTATAACAGCAATTGTTGGTATTCACAAGGCCTGAGTCAACGAGATGAAATTCTCAGACGACACGACGTCCATACTCTCAGAGACGAATGTTATTTCTTGTAAATGAAAACCGAATAAGACTATTACGGAAGACCCAAATTATCAGGCATCCTTAACTTTATAAGCTCTCTTAATGTCTGAAGTCAAACAACCCAATCTGTCCTTGCAGGAGCCACTATACAGACGTTCCAAGTAGAACAAATAAATCAACAAGATATTACATAAGTTCGTATTAGTCACTTTTATCCCATATGAACTGCCACCTGAAAAGAATTTAAGAATCCTCTAAAGTAGGAAATGAAAAAATTCCAAAACAAAAAATAGAATAATTACATTCTCAATTAATTATGCAAAGTATGTCAGAAACGCAAGCTATCCTAAAACTCTAATTCCACATCTGGGAGATTTTCTTTACAACGAGTTCCCTGATAATTAAACATTAAACATTTCAGTGATTTTATCAAAACTAAAATATTTGCAAAAAACGATATTATGATCATAGTATATATATATATATATATATATATATATATATATATATATATATATATATATATATATATATATATAATATATATATATATATATATATATATATATATATATATATATATATATATATATATATATATATATATATATATATATATATATATATATATATATATATATATATATATATATATATATATATAATGTATGTATGTATGTATATGTATATATATAAATAGGGATCTTCATTTATAATTATATATATACATATGTATATATATATATATGCATATTTATAGGTATATGTATATGTATATATATAATTATAAATGAAGATCCCTACTTATTTACCAGTCATGCTGTTTGTATTCTAGAGTTAATTTTGACCATTCATATTTTTCTTTGATAGTATTGCCCACGTCATGTGTACATATATTCAACGAAACCCAAGTAGTTATAAAACTATTTCTTACATAACCTACCTATTGGAATGATTTACTGTAATACCTGCATCATTCATGTGACTGACAAACCAGATGAGTGCAGTGGTGCCGTTTCCTGTTCCAATGACAAACTTTTACTTCATTATTTTGTATTGTCATCTCTTTGCTAAAAAGCCTTCGTGCTTCTCATGCCATTTGAGAAAAAAAATGTCATGGAGTCCTTTATCATTTACATTCCTCTTCTTTCACCTGTGAGTAGAAATTGCAATGAAAGCAACAGCATATATTAATATTTTTTTTGCATTTTCCTCTCTCATCCTATTTGCATTTTCTGAAAATAGAATGCTAGGAAGTAGATCTAGTAGATCCTTACTCAACCGCAGTTTAATAACACTATCAGCAGTAATACTATCAGCTAATAACCACTATGCACAAGTATTCTAGTATTCTTTGTGCTGCAATGAAATACTCTCAATAAAAATTTTCTGATTTTACAAATCTCCTTGCTCTTATCGACCCTATTTCATGATCTTTAAAGTTTCAACAGAAACCGATTTCATTTGATCCCGGGAATAACAGAGATTGAAGCATGTATACATATATAACATATGTATATATATATATATATATATATATATATATATATATATATATATATATATATATATATATATATATATATATATATATATATATATATAGCTTTTGAGAAAATTTTTTATGGTTAATAAGGTTAGGATAATTTCAATTAGAAGCAATAAAAACTCCAGGAATTAGTAAAATACTGATAAGGTAATGATCCGAAAAAACGCATAATAACTCTTAAATGTAAAACATGAATTCACTTTAATTAATCGCCTTTAAATAAATAAGCTATACTGTTTATGTTTTTTATCAAATTAGATACCCTATAACACTTGCTTTAGGAATTTATCAGCAGTGACATACAAAGCCATTTCAGTCCTCATTGTGTCACAAGAAACACTGCCTATTTCAAGAGTATATATTTTAACAATTAAACATGAGTTTTGCATATCCCACATCATTAATAAAATTCGCAAATGAAAAGAAAGTCTACGGAAAGAAAATAAAAACTACAATTCATCGTTTCTAATTTTCTATTCCAAGCTTTGTAAGTACAGAAACGTTTCACTTTAAGCTGCGCTTACCTAGAAAGTAGAAGTGCAATTCAGTCAAATAGAATAACTACGCAATATTTCCAAGCGTGAATATTAAGTCTGAAAATATTAAAAATTCCACTTTCGATTCTCAGTTAACGGTTGGATCTAAATTAGCACTGTTTTCCAAGCATAAGAGCTAATGGCATTCTGTTTCATTCCAGCTAACTATTCAATCTGATACTTAGTATATCTGCTCTGAAATTACCAATAAACAACAGATACGAGAAAATCATAACACTAAATTACTTAACTCTTTAGCAGGTCTATGTTCAGCCATATCCTAAAAAATTCATAGTTAACAGTATTGTGTATTGTGCAATGCTATAAAATATAGCTGTAACATATATTCTTATCTTTAGCAGTTCACATATCAAAGGAATATTAATAAACAGGTATCTCAGTCACCATTGTATCCGATTTGAATGTATCCGGTTATATATTCCAGTTGTGTCAAAATACCAAATCCCTAATGTGTCCACTCACACCCAAGAACCTTCTGTGTCCTTTGGTCAGTAGTATTTCCAACTTTGCCCTGATCTCTCTGTCCCCATGCATGATATTTTGAACTCACACACTGTAGGGCTCTCCTCCACAGGCTGACGGAGGCCCACCGGAACGCTATCAGAGCCATAAGGAAAATCAAGTACTTCGTTGCAAGGAGGAAGTTCCAGCAGGCGAGAAAACCATACGATGTAAGAGACGTTATTGAACAATACAGCCAGGGACACCTCAACATGATGGTCAGAATAAAGGTAACGGGGGGACAACAAGTAGCTAAGTAGACTAATAATGTTTGACGTTTACATTTATGAACGCAAAATGGATAAGAATAATTCATATTCCAAATCTATATTCAAGCGTAAAAAATTCCTGACCGTTGGTATCCTTCATAAACAATATCTAATGATGCATTCGACATACTTTTTTTAACAGGAACTGCAACGAAGACTGGATCAGACACTTGGTAAGCCTGGAAGTTATCTTGCAGGTATCGACAAGTCAGGAAATGTCAAGCCTATGACCATAGGAGCTCGATTATACAGAGTTGAGCAACAGGTAAGAATCTATAAAAATCTAAGAATTCACAGACCTCACAATGCATTCGAGAAATCTTCTGGTTACAAATTTTGACCAAAATTGGGACAGATGACTTATTCATGCTAACACTTTCTATAACATATCAATGGACATTTCTTAGATTGGTAAAACTAGAGCATGTTTTCTTTTTTATTTTTTTATACTCTTCTGATGTAAATGCAAGCCCAATACTTTTTTTAACGGTTTTTTGAGAGACAATTATACCGTACGATAAATGAAAACTTGATGATAAACTTGAATATAGTCCTTTTAGGATGTGAGAATCATTCAGAACAATGATTCATTAAAATTACGTCTTCGCATTTGAAAGCTCTAAACATCGTCCTGAAAAATATTCTTGCTATAAAAAAAGTCCTTCACTAATTTATAAATAAATATAAAATATAAAAATTAACCACTGGCAGTTTGCATATGAAGACGTCAGAAAACACTGTTGGAAATGACGCCATTCGTAAATGAATTGAAGAATTTTTTGTTAATTTGTAAAAAAAATTATATAAATAATAAGCGTTGTTAACTGAAAAATAGTTACGAGGTAATAGCCGCACTTTCAGCTTAAATATTGAAAAAGAAGTAAACATCCTGACCCTGTAAAATAGTTTTCATATAACAGGTAATCTTTCTTCATCAGGATATAATCCAAAGGGTATTAATTCCACATTAATAAACGTGAATTATAACACAAGTAGTTACGTTCCCCAATCAAGTAATCACAATTACATTTTCCAGCAGATGTCGACCGAATAGTTTTGACAAAGAATTTTTCAGTTACTGTTCCATATAGACAAAGACTTAGAACAAGCTATGTGACTAAGCTGCACACAATAAATTACACAAGTAGTTAGTAAGCTCAACGCTCAGTCCTATAGGCTTACACAATCTAACAATCTTCATTTATTAAGCAAGTTATTTCCAGTTACAAGGAAAATTATCTTTCTTTGTTATCTTTAGAATAGCTTTTAATGGGTTTTAGTTTAAATTTTGACCACAATCATTCTTGAGTTCATGAAGTTGAAAAATAAACTAAAAATACCACTCTTACAAGTATACTGTACATATGCGTATTTTTTGACAGCTGCTTTTACTCGACAAGAAGTTGGACCAGATGCTCTTCATATGCAATGCTTTAGCACAGAAGACACAGCTTCCAGAGATAAGAAACTCCGATGACCATGTATAGCGAAGCCCATGTGGACATATCAATATTTGTTGGTTTGTTTGATTACTAGTCTGTTTTTCTAGTCTTGTACTTAATTCATGTGTGATTCTTAATTCATATATGAACTTGATCATTCAGAGAGGGTCCTACAGAGTATATAACTCATAAATCATATAACTAAGACTCGTTTTGCTGACTGAATTCGAGATCATTTGGTATAGTTTGAGATTAACAGCTAATCACCTCCTGGCTACCTCGTTTAGAAAGATCTAAAAGAAATTTCAAACCAGATGAAATAAAAAAAACCAAGACTCGAATAAGTTCCTGCTCCTTCAACTTCACTCAAGGAGAGAGTATATTTTTTCGTTTAAAAGGGTGTTTCTGGTAAATCTAAATCTTTCGATGATAATGATGGAAACTTTGTAGATACTTTCCATAAACCTAGAAATAATGTACGATTGAAAACGATCTGAGCATCCGATCCAAACAGCCTTTTCAAACTGGTATGATACCCAAGATCTATAGTGCATTCTTCTGAAGATCATGTCTGTAACAGAACGCCGATTTGTGTATTACTGGAAATTCTGTTTTCTACCAAGAACTGCAAATGTGGCAATAGGCTTTGTGAATAATTACACGAGTCTCTTTACAGTGGATTTAAAAACTTAGAAAGATGGAAGAAAACAACAGTCCAGCAAAGGAAAAAATTACCTATTGGCAATCACCGTTTTGGCATACATGAATATCTCATCAATTTGTCACCGCATAATACAAGACATCAGCTGCCTTAAATATGAACAGACGATGAAATAAAGAGAAAGCAGATTCAGAGCAGACAGAACCAAACGGTCCTCAAAATTATCTCCTAAATTCCTACATGACAGAAGTCTGTATCAGCGTATAGTTACTTAATCATTTGTTCTTCCCTTTGAAAAACCATTCATATGGAAAGGGAATTTGGTCTAGTTTGATTTTCCTAAGGCTGTGAAAATATAATCCATTTTAAAATTATTTTTGTACGGCTATGTACGTACAGGGCCCTACTGTGTTAGCAGCGACAGAAAACATTTATGTTGTAAAGCAACCACTATTATTTTATTACAATACAAACAATATCTGGTTCAATTACCTGAAACTAATTCAATCGTGTCATCCTTCCTGCCAGTAATTAAAGCGATTGCAGAACCCGAGTATGTCGTTCACAAGGGAAGATGATATATTTGAGCAAAATGGCCTATTAATCGTATTTTGCCCGTATTCAGTCAAAGTTCATGGCAGTTCTTCTCGCATCCGAACATCATACATGCTAGGTCGTTCTTCCTGTTATCAGATGATATACATACTTATTACGATAGAATGTGTTAACAGTAAACATGATTGCTTGATCAAATATAAGAATACCATTAAGAATTACCAAATGTCTCTAAAAACATACATGGACAGAGCAATAACGCATAATATGAATAGCAGTGAATTTTCACTTAAAATCACCATTGGTAGGTTAACAAAAAATTGGTAAATAACAATGACAACCATAACGTGAATGTAAATATGAAGTAATAGTAATGACATCCAAAGTAGGATTTAAATACAGAGGACAGTGTTATTTACCAGAAGGTCAAGAAGATGTGATTGCGGAGGAAAAGAATATACTAATTCAGTCAGTACCACAATTGTCAATAAAATATTTTATAAATTTAAGGATTCCTTTATGCATCTTAATTTCTCTTAACGGCGAGGATATGAAAATAAATCAGTAAAAGATCAAAGGTAAAAATATCATATCCAAGTTACCCTGTCACCAAAGACCAATGGATGCAATTATATCCAAGTCCTCTACTTCTGTGCATTATATACTATCATTATTTCAAAATATGTTTACCATTTTACAAAGTTCGAGGGAAACAACTATTAATGTGACAGAAGGGCAAGGAAACTGTTATCTAGAGATCAAATAATACGATCATAACTATGATGTAAACATTAGGTCTTATTGTCAAATGATAACTATTCAGATCCTGTGACTCAGGACAGAGTTGACTGGAAGGCAATGGTGTTAAACTTCCTCACTTAGTTTAAATTTATGAAAATTTATGAAAAAAGGTGAGATTTTTAAGCAACAGACAAAAATGTAACTTTTGTTATTTACAGGAAATATCACGATTAACATTCAAGGGCTGTCAAAACAGGTGAGAAAAGTTTTTTTTTACTGTTTAATAATAAATGAATAAATCAATCATTTATATTCCACGTTCACTGTTTTGGCACAGCATGAACAGATGAAGAACATTATACGGCTGGCCTGGATATTACTTGGAGTTTTTTTATCTTATGTGCAAGCCTCCGTCTCCATTTTTCCATGGTTATATCTTGTTATTTACTCTTTAGACTGAGATTAATTACTACAGTTGCTGCTGTGGAGATGATGCAATGCATATTGGCGTCACTTGTATATAAGCAACAATTATAAGCTCTAGACTTTGTTTTAAAAATTAGTGATAAACTCTTCCCAGATATATAGTATTTTGCTGAACAATCATGTATTTAGAAAACTAATTACAAAAGCCAAAGGCCACTATTTGTGTAACCATGTGTGTCCTGGCACGAGGTATCCGGAACGCTGGACAGTAGGACCTATATCTATTACCTGTAAATAGGCAACATTTCAATTTTTCCCTGTCCGATTCAAAGGAGGTCCGCGAATCTGTTGTGGTAATCCTCAGATATATGTTTGACAATGGTGAAGGAAAAACAACTCTTCTTTTCTTATTGTCAGGAGTAATCTTAGGAACATGACAGGCATTAGAAACATTTACTGTCATTATCCGTCTTCAAAAACTGTTATACTTGGATGATGTCCAATTCAAACATTTCAAAGGACATCTTACATAAACCGTGGAGTCGAATAAAGTCATTTGATAACATACATACCACCTACCATGCCACAGACATCTCTGAAGTCAGTTTTGTCAGGGAAGCATCTAATGTTTCTGCATTATTCCAAAGGTGCAGTTATTCCAACACTTGCTTTTTTTTTATCGGTGGCTTGAAATAAGAAATTATCTGTGTTATGTAAATAGATTTCACACTTCAAATCATAACCGAGTCCGTGCTAAAATTCAAGTTCATCTTCATGAGTTACTCAAGTGTATAAATGACCCAGTCCGATCTGCTTTTGTCCACTATGTAATATATATATACTCTATAAAATAGAGCCTCATATGCAGTCCCGGGAATAACCCGTAAATGATCAGTGATTTGCCAAGACAAGGAAGATAACAAACATATTTTATTTTCGCATGCATTTGTTTGTTAGTATATATATATATATAATATATATATATATATATATATATATATATATATATATATATATATATATATATATACTATATATATATATATATATATATATATATACATATACCTATATAAATTTATATATATATATATATATATACACATATATATATATATATATATATATATCCATAAAAAGTCTCCATTCTCAATATAAAAAATATATTACAACAGCCATTGATGAGATATCTTAATCAGATTTTGTTTTATGTACACAGCAGTTATCAAGTTTTTAATCATTGCATTTGTGTGCTAGGTACCCTGTTGATGAAAGAGATATTGTTAAATGAACCCTTAAAAAATGGCTAAATCTCAAGAAAAAGCACAATGTGTGTCTTGGTTTACTGAAACAAAATCAGTTACACAGACTCAGCAAAACTACAGAACTAAGCATGAAAGAGATCCACCGTCACGTCCATCAGATTGGCATGGCACAAGAAATTTATGAAGACTGGAACAGTGCTGAATAAACGGAGGAGTGACGACCTAGAACATGGTATAAGACAAGCCTTTGATCATTCTCCTACAAAGTCCATCCGTACTGCTGCCAGACACTTACAGCTACCACGTTCAACAGTGCACAAAGTCCTTCACAAGAACTTGCGATTGTACACTTACAAATTGCAACTCATCAAGCACTCGAGCCAAATGATAAACCAAGACGAAAAGAGTTTGCCGTTAACATGCTGGAACGAATTTTTGAGGACGAAACGTTCCTCAACCGAGTTTGTTTCAGTGATGAGGCAAACTTTCATGTTTCAGGGAAACTGACCGCACATAATGTGAGAATCTGGGGATCAGAACATCCCCATGTGACTAGGGAACTTCAACGAGACAGTCCAAAGGTGAATGTGTGGTGTGGTATAATGTGCAATTGAATCATGGTCCATTTTTCTTCAACAAGACATCAGTTACTGCAGATGTTTACCCTGACCTTTTGACTGAATATGTGGCACCACAACTAAATGACCTTCAACCAACCATCATTTTCCAGCAAGATGGTGCACCACCACATTGGGGGCTACATGTTCGTGGGTTCCTAACTGTAACATTTCCAGATCTGGAAGGGATGGCCCAATTCCCTGGCCACCTCGTTCATCAGATATCACTCCCCTGGACTCCTTTCTATGAAGGTATGTTAAAGATATCGTGTACTGAACAAAGATACGGGACATCACTGATCTCAAGCAAAAGATGACCGATGCCATTGCTACAGCGAACATGGCAAGAAATCGAGCACTGTCTTGATGTGCTTCGTGCAACTAATGGTGCCCATAAAGGTGTGTTAAATAAGGAAAAAAAAATATCTACTCCTCATTTTGTAATAATTTCCACATATTTGTCTGCTCATTTGCTTTTGTAATATATTTTTTAAATTGTAAAGAGGCTTTATAGACACCCTGTATGTAATATATATATATATATATATATATATATATATATATATATATATATATATATATATATATATATATATAATATATACTCTTATATATGTGTGTGTGTGTGTGTATAAACCACAAATTATAGCTTTTGTTACTTCGTACAATCAGGATTCGGTTATTCAAAGCGTATCAGAGAAGTAAAATACTCTGAGACAGTTTCAGTCCTTAGTACAAAGAATGTTGTCCTTTGAGCAAGGGTAGTATTTACTAAAGAGTTTTAATTAATTTATGACGAACTCTGTTAACCACTTCAGACTGCGTTGCTTTGTTAAGAGAATGAAATGAAGTGCTCAGCTAAATGCTGGGAAAAAAAAAAGCATTGGCTCTTACGAGCACCATAACTTGTACAGCCACATTGCCAATTTTTGTTGATATTTTGTCAATGACAGATAAATCAATGAAACAGTCATAGTTCGTAGAGTCTATTGTAGTAAGTAAGTTCCTTAACGAGTGCTTTGTTGATATTTTAAAGCTGAAGATAAATATTATCTTTATGAATGAGCTGTAAAAAGTTTTACGAAAAAAATATGATATTCGCTCACGAGAGCTTTACAAACTTTTTGATGTTTCTTTTGTTAGAGCAATCTTCTTACTCAGTACAACACAAATATATTGTAGTCCAAATAGAAAAGAACTTTCAAAGTTACATCTAGCCCCAATAAAAGTTACGTGTGCAGTAAACATCTTCAACAGACGATGTTCAAGTACTTTCGAAACTAACTGTAAACACTGGGAGCTTCCGATCTTTGTAGTCGATTTACTAAGCAAATCGTCCCTCATAGCTTCAAAGTAACGGAATACAATATATTTGATGGGAACATCTATATTTTGCCGTTTTCTAAAATCCACATTTTCCAGTTCTGGGGCCACTGGATGAATCTGGTGAGTTTGTTATCGACCTACTGTATCCTCTGGAAGAAATGTCTTTAGGGATGTATTACGACTATATTTCTTTCTATATTCAATCCAGACTCTCTTATGTACATTCTATTTCTTCCTATATATGCAGTATGGGAGAACTTTAGACAAAAATACTCAGTCCTATGTGTATATATCTTTCCTGTGCCTATTACTGAGGAAATGTATGAATAACTATTTGATATACTTATACAAATCTATTATAGATAGTATTCTACATGATCATACCAATATAGAATGCGATGCCCTCCCAGTTTCCTCCTAACCCAGAATATTAATGAAGAAATCTAAAAATGTAAAACCTGGGTAAGTCAATAAACACAAGAGAATTCTGCCTTATACCGTGCATTGTCCTTATGAATATGTTAAACTTTCTCTCGATTTTTCAATAATTCAATAACCTGTGATCATACATATCTGGTTCTCGTATCAAAATCTCTTAAGACCCAAAGTTACTATGCATTCCAATCACACCAGCCATAATTACATTTACATACATTCGTTTTAATATACATACATTAATTAGCTGGTGATAAGTTCTGGTTTCTATAGTTTATCAAAACTTTGCTGATTTCTTTAGTTTATCAAAATGTCTGTATGGCACACTGTCCTACTAACTAATTGATGGTCCGAAGGCATTCAGGTTAGCTATGTTTTCAATGTGAGCATAAATACGTAGGCATGGCACTCTTTTAACAAAATGCAAGTCTATGCTAATCATTTCAAATTAACATTACTCTAGATCCACATGTTGAGTTTCTTTTGGCCAGCATTCCTTAATTTAAAGAGCTTGGACTAAAGCATGAAAACATAACTGCAAAGGTTTGTGTCAATGGATGAACAAGTGTGCATCTGCTCGGTCATTAGTTACATTCACAATCTAATCAAGGGGATCAGAGCTTGATTTCACAGCAGTAATCTTCTATCTCTCGGATTTTTCAAACGGGATTTATAGGAGTATATAATAGTAATTAATCCATCAAAATATGCAGCACACAATACTGTCACTGAAGATACACCTAAATACAGATCAAAAGAAAATTTAAACCATGCTGCAAAATAGTTCTTCCGCTTGTTATTTTACATAAAAAAATGCTTGCTGAAGCTGCAAGAATAATTCAGCCAAGGAACTAAGTGAAATTATACAAACTTTTTAAGGTAGATGACCTTACCAATTACTTACAGTGCAATGAAAAAACAATTTCTGACCCGTATTAGCAGCAATATTTCCAAAAATCTAACAAATAAAAAAGTCAAATTATAATATTAGCAGACAAATATAACAAGAGAAGGTATGTTACTAGATTAAAATTACGCTTTGTTGCAATCTTCCAATAAAAGAAATCAGGCCCAACTCAAGGAGTAGTGCCACAAGGCAGTTAATTTAATGATGACCTGATACAACCAGTCCAGAGACTTTTACCGATTTTGAAATGTAAACTGTAAGGTATAAAGTAGTGGCGGCTGATGTAGTCATAATCCCCACCAAAAGTTCCATAAAGTCAGGTCACTTACCAGATATTAAAAGAGATTCTAAGAATAATGCAGCTGGATATATCAGCTGAAATAAAAGTTGTGAAGAGTTGGCATTCTCTCTAGAGCCAACTGACATTTTGTAAAGCTTCATCCTAATCAGCAGATTTGTTGTTGAAGTTAGGGATTGGTGGGGTAGATGTAACTCATAATTCACGTTGAGACCATAGTTTGATGGACAGGTGAAGGGTTTTGGCTTTGATAAAGAAAGGCTCACTATTGTTCTTGCGAATCTGGGTTTGGTAACACGCAATGCTACTACTTATCACACCATAAATTTTCTTACATTTCAGTAAAAGCTTTCACACAAAAACTTTTACGCATAAGTTTGACCAAATGGCTACAGTCTACATATAGGTAAACTTCTCTTTGACTGGTTGGCACTCTTTTATATGTGCAGTGGTCTTCACATTAGCTACAACAGAAAATAACTAATTTTTGTATATATGAAAGTGCTGATACTAGGTCAAAATGTGGCCAGTACCAAACACTGTAGCATTAATAATAATAGTGTCGTTAACCCTTAAACAACACCATAAGCGTTCAAATGGTACATGGCATCTGCGAGTATGCGTAATTACACTACCAATGGTCATGAGATACATCCGCCAAGTCCCAGTGAAATAATATTGTGGTCTCCAGAGTAGAAGAAAATATCTGCAGATGCTCTATTCACAAACCTCTGGCAAACTGGAGATTTAATACTAAGGCTAGTTTTGATCGCATGCAGCTTAGGAAATGGCAGTTCAAAATCCTCTACTGTAACCCCCACAAAAGAACACGCTCATCCAGCATATGCCCTTTGAAAAGATCCTTAGGGAAGCACTGGTAAATGTTTATGATGACTGAAGCAAGAGAACCACCAGATGCCTCTAGAGAGCCAACAGGATACATATGTATATCTGTTGAAATGAGAACATCTACCCTTTGGAAGATTGGTTGGAGGACATTGGTGAAGTCATTACAGCAGTAAAGAATTCTGAAAGCATTCAGGATGGATAGTTTTCCGTAAACAAGGCCCAGTATACATTTTACTTCGGGGATTGGAGCTTCTATTGTTCGTTGTGCAGCTTGATTTCTTTCCTATTCTTTTTACTGTCTTTGCATCCATGAGTCTTATTAGCAGGTCAAAGGTCTTCGAACATTGGTTAGCCAAATACTTGTTTTCCATGTGTTCAAATTTGTGTGTCTTTCAAATAGTGCTTGATGAAAGAAAGAGCTGGACTTTAGCAGCAAGTGAACAGCTGCAGGTATGAATACTTTGTAGAGAAAGATGGTAGTTGAACCGGAAGCCTAAATTTACTGGTTTTCAAATATTGGCAAAATACACAATTCATATAAAAAATTTAAGGTCATAGCTCCATGGAGTGATCTCAAAATTATTTGTTGTTTTGGCCACGGCTGGTTGAGACAAGATTCCTCGAGTTGGCTGTGCTCCTAGATAACACAATTTTAAAACCGCATGAAAATCTAGCAAAAGAGGAAACTTAACAATGGTCATCTTATCATAAGCAACTGACAGTATATAAGAAGCTAATGAGATGGGGGCCTTTATACTTCTCATGATGTGATGAGGCAGTTACTTTGCAGGGCAACATCCCATATAAGAATAAGGCTGAAGAATGTGAAGAAATCTTGAAGTAAAATATTACTCATTAGTATATTTTACTCAGTCTGAGAACATTCACATTGAAGAATTCTCGAGTTACCTTCCTCCCCAGGATCATAACTGCCTTTAATTAACCTGCCAAAGTGCAATATCTTGCTAAGTTCCGTGAGTGTTATCATTTGCAAATTAGAAAATATATTGCACAAAGCATAAGGTTTTATTACTAACATTCTATATATATACATAAATACATACATGCATATATATATATATATATATATATATATATATATATATACATATACACTAACAAATATAATCTGAGTGCAGGTTTCCACATATGCATACGCAATCAAGCTTTGAATAATTAAACAACTTTACAGGTTACAAAATAAAGAGAACTACAGTAATATCTAATTAACTATATCTAATATACATTTAACTTGTTTTATTTTTCGAAAAAAAAAACAGTATCCATTACTTGAAACTTCTGTAAAGAGATTTTAAGTTTCTATTGTACTTTTAAATATCCAGACTCAATTTACATTACTATTTCATATTCATGACCCTCTGCAACATTCTCTACATTTTACACGGAAATATTATATTTTGCACAGAACTATTATATTTTACAGAGAACTATTTCCATTCGTAAAGATATTAAAATGGTACAGAACAAGTAAAAAATGTTCGAACTGTAACAAAGTTAATAATACCCCATACATTTTTATTTACTAAATAAAAAATAAAACAAAAAACAAGACAGGCAAATGGAAGGAGGCAAGTTAACAGTTCATTTATTTCCTTCCAGAGGTCCTTTATTTATTACCATTATTGTACTGGATAATTATTTTACTATATTTACCTGAATTACTGCATTATACTTACAATACATATATGAAACATTTTCAAAGTTGTTAAACTGACCATCGTTTGGATGGATCATAATTCCAAAATGGTTTCTTATTGAAATCATACTCACGAGGTACATCTATACTTGCAAACCAATATAACAATGTACGAGCAAAAAATAGTAACTTTGTGTCTTAAGAGGAACTTAAGTAATGTTAACGCTAGAATTTTACCATAGATCAAGTTGATAACACCGTTCTTGCGCTTTCAATAACTGTATATACTGTAATCTTTCGTCTTCTTTAACAACACTTTATATAACCATGCAAACAAGTATCCAATGGGAATTACACATTCATACACGATACACATCAGATACTATACCGAGCTCGCACATCTGTGCATCAATAGACATGCTCTTTCCATATATCTTTGTGCAATTTGTACAGATTATCAAATCAACATTATTTTTACTGTTTCGATGTTTGTCTTGAACACTCTCCCTGCTACAAATCTTCATGACGACAATGTGATGTAATAAGCGTTTCAGAACACAAACTTCATGAGGCGAAACCAAAATGATTAGGATACAAATCTCATGAAACTCCTGTAATCTTGTGAAACTGCTCTTGAGAGCGCGAAGCGTTTCAGGGGGTTCCTTTCGAGAGGTTCGTTTCAAGAGGTTCGTGGAGACGCTGCCTCGGCTCGATCGACCTCAGGAAATAGTAGTTTCGTTTCCCTGTGACCTGAGGAATCAATGATTCTGTTCTCTTCATAGCTTGAAGCAGAAGTCAAGTGCGACGTAGCTTTTCAGTGGGTACCAAGTATTCCAAATAAACATAATTATATACATATATATATATATATGAAATTAAAGTTCTCTTTGATTGGCAATTCAATATGCCACTAGGAGTACCATGTATTCAACAGATTCATAGATGATAGTTTTTTATCCAACATAATATCATTGTATATAATAAATTAATAATGCCTCCTTCTATCTAATTGTAAGGTTGTTTCTATGACCCAAGGATAGCAAATTCAGGACTTTGTTAAATAACTTCACGCAAAAATGGACTGTTAGTGAGAATGCTTGAAACAGGAACATAAAAAGTGTCACTCTTTAACTGAATTGCACACACGTCGTTATCTGCAAAGTAATCTGCTGTAAACCATACCAGAAATTTTTGTAATGTGCACATAACGGCCAAGCTTGAAAGATTAGTTTTATTTAATAATCAGGTTACTAAATATTCAATATGCCACTTTAGATCATCAATTAGAGAGTTAGATTAATCACATTTTATTCAGGCCATAAAAATCTACCAAAAAATGTTGAGGTTTAAAAAAAAAACAGTCAATACGGACACCAAGGGGTCATAATGCTTCATAGACGTTGGTTTCCCACTTACTGACAACGTTATACTTGTTATATTTGAATAAATAATTTCTCTTTGAAACTATTCTTTCATTTACTTTGTCTTCTAACCAGCAGAAATGAAATTACATATACAGAATTGTAGTTCACTACCAAAGCACTAAGTAATTAAACACTGGCGCCAATACAAAAGCAACGGTGAGCTAAAGCAGTACTACAATAATTTGGTAAAACTACAAAATCGTATACAAAAAGCATTTCGATCAGTTCATCAAATTAATGTTGAAAATAAATTACGATATGCTTTTAAAATTATGTTGTGTTTTTCAGCAGTAATTTGATGAACTGATCAAATACTTTTTGTCTGATTCTTACTTTACCAAGGTTAAGATACACACTATATATGATACAAATCCAAAACCAATAAGAATATAGTGTTAAGTAAAAGTATATAAACATAAAATTTCTAATGCCCACATCATCATCCCCACAAAAAAAAATAAATAAGTAATCAAAACCTGTAAAAGCTTCATTTTGTCAAGACTAACAATGAGCAAAACTTAAAAAGAAAGAAAAATAATTGTACAGTAAGTTTTTATAAGGATGACATGTCTAGTGTTTAGGAAAAATCTTTCGAAAAAATATAAATAACTGAAACCTTACAAAAAAAAAATATGAAGTCACAAAGACGATAGTCAATGACAAACATCAACTTCCCAACAAGACAATATCCTTGTTTGTTGGGTAATTTTCATCTGGATCCCGCATGACAGTACTTCTCAATATCATAAGACCTTCTCTTGTACAGCTTCAAAATAACCTGCATCTTCGCATTCTTTGATAGATTGAAAGAAATAAATTTAGGCCAAATGCCAAGCGCTGGAACCTACAAAGGTCATTCAGCGCTGAAACGAACTGAAAAGTGCAACAGAAGGAAAACCTCTCCAGTTGTACTGTGAATCAACTGTTAGGAGAAGGTGGAACGCAAGATGGAAGAAACATATATGAACAGAGGTACAATAAAAGGAATGAAAGGGGGTTGCAGCTGGGGCCGAAGGGACACTGCAAAGACCATAAATAATTCCCTATGCACCGCATTAGGTGCACTGAAGCAGCACTACCACCTGCGGAGTATTCATTAAAAAATGGTTGAGCTAAGCTCGTCTGGCGATGTGAATTTCGCTGAGTTTCGGCATCTTGATTTGAAATGAAGGCAAACAAACAACACATTAAGAGAGTGCATGAGCCATTAACGAGCATGCGCTATATGCATCCGTTGATTTTGCATCGTATCATACAGTCCAATATTGTAGCCACTTGGTATTTTTAAAAAAAAATAGTAATCCAAATACCACAAGAGCGTGTCCTGCGGTTATCACCCAAGGCCCATGGAAAACAAAAATTAGAACAAAGTGAGCGATCTACCGCCAGAAACGTCATCAGGGCCCATCAGAGAAAATGGGGATACAGACAAGAAGCTAAATATTAGAGACATCGTTCCTCTATATCCAGAAACTTAGGCTACAGAACCCTCCCTCCTACCCATCCACAAAATGTAAGGATAAATAACATTTTACATTAAAATAGCTCATCTAAAACGCAATAAAAATCAATATAAATCCAAATGGCACAGACAACGTTTCTATCTACATAAGACATAAGCTGCCTCTCCACTTTTTCCTGGGAAAAAAATTCAAGTCCCAAATTTCAACAACCCCAAGAAAATTTTAAACTCCAGAAACGCCAAAGAAAGTTTCTCCTCAGACTCACTCTATGCCACATAGAGATGGAATAATAATAATAATAATAATAATAATAATAATAATAATAATAATAATAATAATAATAATAATAATAACGACTTATGATCACGGAAGCATTTCTGCGACAGAAAATCTTTACGAGGAAAGAAAAGAGAAACCGATATTATAGTGAGCGTGAAATGAAACCTTGTAGACAAAAGAAATTAAACTAGAATATTTAACGCATGAAATAATTCTATAAATAAACCTTTAAAAATCTGTAACAAATATATTAAACAATATTGCTAAAACAATATTCATTGCACATTTTAATAAAAAAAAAATCATAGAGTTTAAGAACCAAAGCATTATCAACACCGGATTAAGTTTCAAATTTCCATGATGTCTGTTCGAAGCCGTGGAATTTACTCTAGTTCACAATCTACTAAAGAATAGCATTAATATACAGCTATATATCGCCATATAGAGTAGGAAGTTTCAATGAAAAGCTACGCATGTCGAATGCTATGCTACAAAACTCTCTTCGTGAGGAAAATCAAACAGGAAACCGCGGTTACTTTTCATTGTAGCCACTTTTCAAGGTCTTTCAAATCATAACTATATCGTATTTCAGAAAGCATTCAAGACATTCATATTATGGAAATGCGAACTTCCTACGTTACGACAAAATTAGTAAGGTAAACATGCCTTAGTTTAAAAAGCTTTTAACATTAAATTCATAAGGCTCGCTCCTGGATGCAAATCATCTGAAACATTGTCCGCATTCCGACTATGTTCGTTTTCTTCCGGTAAAATGCGTTTAAAGAAAACTGAATTTTCTCTATTCTCACAAGTACTAAACTAAATCAGAAAACTCTACGCTGTCCCAGAAGCTGAACAAGACCTTCCCAAATATACGACCGAAACGTTTAAATTTTGATAATGTCAAAAAGTATATTGTGGAAAAAAAAAAATGGTAAATGTAAAGGGGCCGGCCATATAAAGATTTCGCTTATTAACGTAGTGCTTTGACTAAGAATATAGAAAAGGGCGTATACAATGCAGTACTGGGAGAGATAATTTCAAATATACCGAGATAATGATAAATTTACCGTCTCTTGTTTATATTTTTACTTGCATCCCGGAGAGCTGGTACTGAACACGGCAGGTCACGGAGCTTTCGCCGTGTTTAGTACCTGCTTTTCGAGATCAACAGAAATACATGAATAAAAAGACAGTAAATTTCTCATTATCTCGTACCTATACTGCATTATTATACAGACCCTTTTCCATACAGGTTTAACCTAAAAATTATATTAATAAACGATACCTTCGTGCAGCCGCCTCTTTACGTTACCAAAAACGTTACTAACGTAAAGAACACAAACTACAGGAGCATCTCTATTTCACTCAAATGTAAGACGATGGTACAGAAAGCCAACAACTAAGGGGAAACCTAGAAACAAGACACGATGAAAAGCTGGGTTATACAATTATGGAAATGGCACACCGTCCACTTCCATCTTAAGAGAGAGAGAGAGAGTTAGAATGAGTACCTAGTATGTGGAGGAGCAAGTTGATGCATGTACGTTGGAGAAATACAGTAGTTGGAGCATATCTCATCATTATTAGGTTGACTGGAGAAAGTTAACAATGATATAAGATGAGAAAAATAGGTGAAATGTTGCACTCAATGTAATTAAGATAAGTGTGTTTGATAACAAAAATGAAGTGGTTTAAGATATAATGGTGGAAGATGGGAAATGAGTGTGCGGATATGGGAGGTAATAAAAACAGTGAGGAATGAATCAGATAATGAAAGCATTAGATGAAAAAGGAGAGTATTTGAGGTACAGCTGAATGGCAGAAAAGTATTTATATTTATATATTATATACATATATATATATTATACATATATAATATATATATATATATATATATATATATATATATATATATATATATATATATATATATATATATAAAATATATGTATGTATAATATATATATATATATATATATATATATATATATATATATATGTGTGTGTGTGTGTGTGTGTGTGTGTGTGTGTGTGTGTGTGTGTGTTCATGAGGAATTTATAAGGTAGTCAAGTGGAAAATTAAAAAGAAAATGCCCAGACTAGGAATAAAATAACTTTAGGAAGAATATCAGATGTTCTCCATGGAAATACATCCGAAAGACACGTTAACAAGCAACAGTATCTTAGAAAAAAAGATACAAATGAAGATGCTGCCTGAAAGTAAATGCAACCCTGGGTGGATGGTTAAAATATTTTGAAAATGCGCAGAATGCGATGGACGAAAAAACCAAAAGCTGAATCGAAAGTCGAAACGTTAGGATAAGAATAAAATCCTTGTGGAAGTGACTGTCGAGAACAGAATGAAAAGGTAATTAACAGCTTGCGGAGAGGACAGAATGAAGGCAATTACAAAGCTGAACAAAGCAAAGATACCAGGGGTTTACAGAATTTTAAAATGAGATGCTACGGCATTGCGATTATAATGCGACTGACTGACTGACTGACCAGGGTTTGTAAGCTAAGTCTGGATGAAGATAAGGTTACATTCAGATTTGGCTTGTATACGTACAGGTGATAAGAGTAATTTATTAGAATTATGGTGTCATACCATTGGTTAATATTAAAGGAGGGTGTCTAACGGATAACAAAAGGACTAACAAGGGAAGAACTGTGTGGGATTAGGCAAGGAAAGAGTGGGTGCTATTAAGTGTTATAAAAGAGAGTTATCGGAAGAGTTTGAAAGCAAAGAGAGAAAAAGTGGTATGTGGCATTCATGGACCTAGAAAAATTTGTAGAAGATTCAACAAGCAGGCAATGGGAGGGTGTTAAAAATGTATGGTGTTGAAAGATAAGATACTGAGAGAAATGATATATTGACGAGTCATCAAAATCTAACGTCATTTTAAGTTGTCTAATAAGGGGTCTACTGCTATTCTGACTTCTTTCTAATGTTTGCTTGTTGCAGGCACACCATAATTAAATACCAGTACTGTCTTTTGAAATGCCTCCAGACTGCGAATCATAGCATAAATAGTAACTTCACGGAAGATGAACAAACCAAATATCATTTATCATACCCCTATAGCTCTGGGAGGCATATTTACTAAGGTCCTTGGACTAATAATTTTTAAGATAGAATTTTTAAGATATGAGATAAATATACAGATGGAAGAGTGCTTGGTTTGCGTAAAGTGCGACGGAGACAAGGAAGTGCTATGTTCCCATGAATGTTCAAATCTCAACAGCAGCTTTCATTTGTCTTTCATTTCCATCCAGCATCCACACTTCACTATCATGAAGAGTAAGACAGAAAAGATTTTACATATCTACTTCAATTAACAGATTTTACATGATATATATTTCATATCAACTGCCTGTATAAAAGAATAATGACAGGCAATTACTTGGAATGACATGGTTTTAACTCAGATGATCGCTACAGGTTACGAAAATAAACCACCAATCATACTTAAACACAAATATGTCATACTAAACACAAGTTTTCTGTGTTCATCATTCATAAAATGAGCTATAACCCCTATGATCCTAGGATGATGGCTTCAGTCAATCCGTACTACTACCATTCTAAATCTTAAAGTTATCTATAATAAACATCAGTTTACAAATAGACAAACGCAACTATGATGTTAAACATACAACTACAAGAACAAATACGAGACCAGAATACAAATAAGAAACATCATAAAATTATGAAAGTACAATTAAAGAAAAGAAAGAAAACGCAAACAAAGAAACAAAATTCCGGCTTTAATCCTCAGAGATCAATCGTTACTGAAGCAATATTCGTCAAAGCTGAAGCAACAGGGCAAGCCAAAACGTGAGGAGGTAGAAGCAGGCTTCAGTTCATCTGAGCAAAATCAAGGAAACGAGAACACAAATCTCACAGGAGACCAAATTTCAAACTTGATCAAGGGAAGACAACTCTGAAATATCTCAAAAATTCAAATAAATTATATATTACCTTCATTTTATGCTAATAGACATTAACCAGGAAAGCCTATTTATTTACAAGAAAGTGAAAGTAAAAAAAATATAAATTAATCTAAAGCTCTTATTGGTGAGTCTAAAAAATATAAAAACGACAAGATAAGGCGCCACTGGGAACTAAATATGTATATATGTGTAAGTATATATGTGTATATATATACATATACATATATATATATATATATATATATATATATATATATATCACAAACAGGGAAAAATTAAATGTTGGTGTAAGGTCTGACCGGTTTCGGCTATATTCATAAGCCATTAGAGACTGATATTGATATATATATATATATATATATATATGTGTGTGGAGTGTGTGTATTATATATATATATATACAAACATACATATATATATATATATATATATATATATAATTATAAAAATTTACATTATATATCCTAAGAGGACAGTACAAATAACCATACAGATGGCGAAAACCAAAAATCCACACCTGACCGGTGCCAAGGGGTGAGGCCATACACTTATTTTTGCCTTAGGTCAGGTATTTTATTCACAAATCTGAATATCATTTTTCATGCATATCTACTCCCGTCGTCCTTAAAATTCAAACATGTTATATATTTCTTTAGAAATTAATGGATCAAGTTTACATATGCCTCGACTGATATTCATAACCTTACAAAAGCTTTCTTTTATAAAACTTGACTCAATGATGATTCTTCCTGGTGCATTACTAGAATAAACTATCTCTGTTACACCTGCCCAGTTGAATGTATGATTATTTCGTTAATATGTGCGAAAATTCCACTGTTCACCTGTGCATATCTTAGAAATTTTTTATGGGGTTCTATTATCTATTCAAATGTTTTTCCAGTCTGACCGCTATAAAAGTGATTACTAGACTTACACGTAATCTGATGTACACATCCTTTAGTATTGTCGGGAAAGTTATATATAAGAACATGATTCATTGTTCAATTGTCCATGTTACATGAACTCCAAAAATAATTTAACCAATTAATAAATAGATGGATACAAATGTAAGTAAAATACAAGAATTGTTTTACGGTAGTAATGCATTGCATCTTTACTTGAACTTTCGAGGTTCCAACTGCACACCCTCAAGGCAACTGTTCCACAGTCCAACGGTGTGAGGAATAAAGGACCTTTGGCACTAAAAAGTTCGACAGCGGCGGACACATTTACTGCATATTCGTGCTGCTGCTCAGAAAATCTGATCGCTCTCGGCACAAAAAGAGGATCGGCGATCAACTGAAATATTTCTGTTAAAATTCAACTTTTGTAAAACTGACAAGCAACAGACCATCCGTCTATGGTCCAAGTCATAACTGCTAAATGTCAGGGAACGCAAATTACCACCATCACAGCAGGCACTAGGACAGTAATGATCGAAAATGATTACAACGCTTTGTATGTAACGAACAATTTGTCGAAAGAGGCACAGGTGGCTGTCCGTTCAATGATTATCAATTGTCATCAACAAAGCAAATGGTTCCCGAGATACAATACATTGGAATAATGAAGGTTGTCATCAGTAAATTTCATTCCTTCTGCTTTGGAGACAGTTTCATTTTAGAGTTGTTGGAAATGGGCATTTTAACAGCACTACTTCAACATGGTAATATTGAAATCGTGGGTCCGTGTCTGGATTTTAGATTATAAACAAACAAGAATACCTGTCATACGGTAGGGTTTTTATTTTACTGAATATCATTTAAAGGACTATCAGTAATTGATCTACAAAGCTAATTTACAGCGAAACTCCAAGTTTGACAACTCACTTTAATTGGAAGCTTCTAGTTTTTGTTTGGTACAAGTCATATCTTTCAATCAGATAGGTGGCTGTGATTCAATATTTGCAGTTACCAGAGAATCGTAAAAACTAGGTACAATAAGATTGCAACACATATATAAAAATAAGCTCATAATACAAAATAAAAAGTCTAACCTAATCAGTTAGCAGTTGATAAGAACCTCTGTGAAACAAAATTTAATTCAAACATAATGATAAACAAGACTTACTAATAAACAAGTCAAAAGGTGTTACAGCCGAAGGCTATTCTAGTGAGACTTCCGTACTAAGTATGAACAGTCACATGAAATCAATATGATACACTACAAATATACATATATGCATTATATCTATACATACATACATGCATACATATATATTTATATATATATATATATATATATATATATATATATATATATATACACACACATATACAGTACATGCATGTAAATATAATATAATATATATGTATATATATATATATATATATATATATATATATATATATATATATATATATATATATATACATATATATACAGTATGTGTGTGTGTGTGTGTATTTTATGGCATAGTCTTTCCCGTATATTAGTTTTTATTGAATATTTGTACACATTACGCGGCCACTATTTTAAGACAAAACGTCTCCAATCGTCCGAAACCCTTCTCCTGAAGACTATAACTCTTACTACAGAGGGGATATTCACGGCTATGTTTTTTCCACTTCATTCTTTTTTGTCGACAGCTGCTTCAACTATAAACGAATGACCACCGTCAGGACTACAATACAGTATATCAACAAAGGAACTATATTCAAATGCATATAATTGAGTACTGGAAAAAAAATTCGAAGATTAACACAAAAAACCCAGGTAAAATGAAAAACCAACTAAGAAATCTGATACATCAGGATTATCCTTCCTGAAGCTTCATGAAACAGGCTCCTCAACTACTGTGCGTCCTGAGGTTTTGCGATGGAATTTTCTTCAGCTGGATTGGAATCCCGTCTGTTCTTCCCTCCGGCAGAGGAAAATTAAGTTGAAGGGGCAAACAAAGGGAGGATAAAACTTCAAGATGGGGTCATAGAGAGAGAAAAAAAAATAGTGTTTGTGAACTTAAGGGGATGGTTGGAAGAGAAGATAAAAGTATGACTGGTGGGATAAGGAAATAAGTCTCGTGAAGGAAATTGAATATAAAAAGGAGTAACTGCAAAAAAGGAGGCGCAGGAACAGAGGAAAAAAAAGTATTAAATAAAATAATGTAGAAATAAATGAAGAATAAAAGATGAATGAGCAAATGGATCTTGAAATGGGATGTAAAGGAGGGATGCTGAATGGCGAGAATGCCGTCCCTTCCCAAAGGAGAGAGCCTAACTCAGTTAGGCATGGGTGGAAAGGATTAGCTTCATTTTGAGTATACCCGTGAAAGCGACTGTTGAAAACGTAAGAAGGGCACTTCATAAGCTGAAGAATGAAAAGACAGCAGAAACTAGTGTTGAGATCGAGACTGATAAGTTGACCAGGGTGTGTAAAGCAAGTCTGGAAGAGGAAATGGTACCGAAGGTGAGAAGAATAACTGCTCCTTTGTATAACTGTAAAAATTATATTATAAAGAAGACCATACGGAGTATACAGATATAACGTCACTTACCATAACAGGAAAGGCATGTGATGGGATTTTGATAAAGTAAGGCACATGGTAGAAGACACGGGCAAGAAAGTAGCAATGTAGGTTTAGGCAGAAGGATTGGTAAGGAAACAGCAGTAGGAATTTACTTACAGGAGAAGATGAATGAATCAAGAAGTGGATATGAAAAGTCTCTTGGGAAATTTAATAGTAAAAGGAAAATGATACATGTGTCAAACATAGATGTGATAAATAGTAAATGGAAAATGATACATGTGTCAAACATGTGATGAAAATACCCCCTCCAAGGATACTTCATATTAGGTCCCAGAAATTCCAATTTCGGATAAGGATGTAACAATAAAGTCTCATGGATAATTCTTTACGGGCACAATCTGCAATCAAAGAATTTCACAATCACTTCTGCATGAGGAGCATGATAAAACTGTCTTCCTCACTGGTTGCTTATCCAGTCGAAGCTGACCAAATTCTTGTCAGTGGCAAAAATACCACAATTCAAAGAAATCAGATATTAATTACCAGAAATTCTCATTTCCGACAAGGATATCGAGGCTTCACTGTGTCCTCATTTTTTACAAAAAGAAAGCTCAAGTTCTGTAACCTTCAAGTTTTCTTTATCACCCCTTGAAGGCTGAAAAAAGTACTGGACACACGTGTGCATTTGGAAAAAATTAAGAAAAAACACACACACACATACAGTATATATATAAAATTATACATATACATATGTATGTGTGTGTTGCATATCTTTTGAAAGTGAGCTTATAAACTCATAGCTGAAACCTATATAGTCACTACGTATATGTATATATATATATATATATATATATATATATATATATATATATATATATATATATATATATATATATTTTATGTACATTCATACACACATATATATATACTGTATATGTCTGTGCGTGTGTGCGTGCGTGTTGCAGATCTTTTAAGCGTGAGCTTATAGTCGTAACCTAAAAATTCATTACATATGTATGTATGCGTGTGTTTCTATATATATATATACATATACACATATATATACACGTGTGTGTGTATGTGTGCGTGTTACAGATTGTTTGAAAGTGGGTTTGTAGTTAAATAGTAATACCTAAATCATATATATATATATATATATATATATATATATATATATATATATATATATATATATATATATATATATATATATACTGTATATATATAATATACATAATTATATATATACACATATATATGTATGTATGTATATACAGACGTGAGCTTCTAGTCATAAAGTCGTAACCTAAAGTATCACTTTTATATAAATAAATTCATATATATATATATATATATATATATATATATATATATATATATATATATATATATATATATATATATATATATATATATAGACACACACATATATTGATTTTGTAGGTTATGACAGTAATAAACAAACGAATGAACAGAGCGCATTAGGCGGTAGAAAACATCATTATATATATATATATATATATATATATATATATATATATATATATATATATATATATATATATATATATATATATATATATATATATATATATATATATATATATATATATATATAGACACACACATATATTGATTTTGTAGGTTATGACAGTAATAAACAAACGGATGAACAGAGCGCATTAGGCGGTAGAAAACATCATCCTTGGCAGCGGTAAAAGAGGTATTTTAAGAAAGTTATAACTTTTCCTGGCATACCCGGACGAGTGCCCGTTTTGCCCACACCCTATATACTCAGTTTGCTCGTAGTCTTTAAGTCTTCTTTATCTCAGAACTGGATTATAAGATATCAATAATATCAACAATTCAAACAATATGCTCGTCTTAGAGAAGAATAAGTTTTATTTGTCACTTCACGTATAACCTAAAAATCAATTCAATATCATTAACTTTAGGCATAGTTAAAATATAGTTAACCCTTAAGGTAAAAATTAAACAGATTTCGAAACTAAGAGAAGAAAAGAAAGGTCTGCATAAAAATACAATGCAGAGAGAAAAGGAATGTAGAAAATATAAATTATGTTGCCCAACGCAATGGGGAACAAAAATGGGGGAGGTCTTTACAAGATGACGGGCAGCACCTCACTGTCTGTACTGGACCCATGCCAAGTTGCCAACCGCGAAAGGCGGTTACGAGAGCGCTTGGCAATGCTATCAACAGAGGCTTGCAAGGCACTCAACCACCTGGGTGACTTGCAGATATTCTCCAATTTCCCTTAAATTGTCCGCAACACCTTCACCAACAGCCAATGACTTATGATTTTGAAAATTTAATTCCATTATTTAAGCTTTCCAGAAACAGAAATTATCATGTCATGGGAAGAATCATTATGACTGAAGACAACATAATATTATGTATGATTATTGCTACATATAAAAAATAACAGAAAAACAAAATGACGAAAACACCAACCTCTCTTCGGTGAAACCATCACCTTTCCTCTTTCCATTTGCAAAACAAATTAGTCTTCGGGTGACAAAAAAAAAATCATTATTTCCTTGAAAAACCAGTTTGCTATGATAATGGAAAATTATGTCATCGACCAAATATTTCATATGGATATTCTGCCGAAGCCTAAAAACAATCTGTTTTTTTTTTTTCTTCTTTTTTCCTTTACAGCGTGATTAAAAACTGCTCGGACAAGACAGAAAACACCCCGTTATATTCCCTGTTTTGGCTTTACCATTTAGTTACCCTCTATTCCTTCTCTCTTTTCCTCTCTATTATATAATATATATATATATATATATATATATATATATATATATATATATATATATATATATATATATATATACATATATATATACATATATATATATATATATACACACACACACACACAATACCATAATAGCCGACACAGGTCAGGATTTACAATCGATTTTCATTTCTTCCCTGTAGTGTTTGATGTATAGATATGTTAAAAGTGAGCATTATCATATACGAGTTTATATATATATATATATATATATATATATATATATATATATATATATATATATATATATATATATATATATATATATATATATATATATATATATATATATATATATATATATATAGTATATATATATATATATATATATATATATATATATATATATATATATATATATATATATATATATATATATATATATATATATATATATATATATATATATATATATATATATATATGAAATCTCCTTCCGTTTCGAAAACCAACTGCAATCAACCTTGCCAGGAATTCATCCTTTTGTCCCTTCCAACAAAATTTCCGAATTATTCATCCGTTACACCAAACCACTATCCACCAACGATACCAGCAGAAGGTGTACACACAAGGATAAAATTCCAAATATTAACCTAAAAAATAATAAAAAAAAAAACATACTGACATTGACTACTGTTCATTCCAAAATAACCTTAACGCGGACGTTATCTTTTTACAGAGCGAGAACAAATGATGAAGAAACGTGGTCAAGTTGTAAATATTGATAATACTACCCTTATTAAACTAATATATAAAAGTAACATTAACACTGACCTTATCATTCAGTCCTTACTCCAGCTGCCGAAGGTATCTGAGACACCAGAGGCTTAGCAACAGTTCATATGCAATATATGCATGAGAGCTTTTTACCCTCAATGCATTAAAAATCTTGCAACATCTTTAGAGCAGAAACATCAAAATTAACGAGAACGATCTGTTTCAATTCCAAGCATTTTTGAAGAACACAGTTGCAATATGTTTAATAATAAAATGAAAAACTCCTTCAGACTCCAGCTACCAATGATGTAAAATGCTCATTTCAATTAACTTCTGTGAGGTGCAAAGGTGTTTGATATATGACAGCAATTACAGGTACTCTCACCTCAACTATTTACACACAAAGCCATGTCTAATTCACAATCTAAAATGCATGCCAGTTATAATTTCTGTCTTTTGAGAAAACGCTCTCTCTCTCTCTCTCTCTCTCTCTCTCTCTCTCTCTCTCTCTCTCTCTCTCTCTCCGTGTGTGTGTGTGTGTAATCACCTCTGCATCCCTTCCGATTCTCATAAACTGCAAGAAAAATTCCTTTTCATACTACTACATTCAATGTATATATTTCAAGCCAATGTTCCGGATATTTTTAATCTGCATATTTGAACCCATTAACTAATGCACCCAAACATGCGGTGTAAGAAGCCATTACCTTAATGTGCTGGAACTATTCATAAAACGTTCCTATGTCAGTTTACCGAATTTCAGAGGTGTGTATTTAGCCGTCTACTTATATTCATGCCTACTTGTGTAAGAGAGGACAGGCGCCCGTGATTAGGCATTTGTACCATTTTCGCGTATGTAAACCTACAGTTACGCAAGTTTTTATATGGTACCATTTCAGAATTTTCAGGTAACCTTGATAAAAAAATAATGTTAATAAAATATTAAAAAGATACTTGTACTTTTCTTGTTTCACCTGAATTTATCTTCAAATATCTTATCGTATGTATTGCAAGGTACCTGCTCTCCACAGTTTTCCAACAAGCAATCATGTGACAGTTGCTTTCATACAAAATATTCCCGCTCATGTAAAATTAGCGTGCAAGAAAAAGAGTATTACATTTGGTTAACAACAATGACTGATTATCAATTGTGAATTGTCATATGATTTATTCTTGGTGTTGTGATTAATTGTATTTCTCTAGTTTGTTTTACTTCTCAAATATTTGAAGCATATGGCTCGCCCCTTGGAATACTGTATTCCATAGTAGACCAATGTTGTTGCCATGGGGATATTAATAATGAAATTACTAACGAACAGGGACTGCAAAGACGCTTTTTTAGATATATTTAGCCACCGTCGCCACTAAGCATAAGCCTGCAGATGTTGTTCCCTTGAAATAACTATGTACAGAACAACCCTATATAGTTCCTAAAAGTAATCATGAACCAGAAAAAGAAAAAAAAATACATCTTTTCAAGAAACACGAATGTATCGACCTGATACAAAAAGATATTTTTGAGCGAAATCACGTAATTTCAAAAGATACGCAAATTAAAACTTCCTGATTAGTTAAAAAGAAAAAAGAAAGCAAATTTCATGAAGTGAAAATCACTTCGTTTCAGCCGTCATGGACCTAAAATCAAATCAAGATTTCAGCCTGAGCAAAATAAAAATGATACATAAAGTGCACTCAATTATAAAGTACAAAAAATGGTTTATTTCCTTGAAAGAGGAATACAGCGCAATTATGAAACCTGTAGCGTTTTCCTTCCAGGTGACACACACCGCTAATTTTAGAGAATATTTTCAACCGCAATACACACAAGTGCAGAAAAGCAGAGCCTAGTTAGCACTTACTTATTTTTTTGGAAAAAAAGGTTACTTAATTTTCCCAATTCCGTGAGATTTTCCTTTAAGATCACATAATGATTGCCTTTTTGCCAGGACTACCCAAATGGCTTCTAATAAACATGTCCTTCTATGTATGTGTTTAACATTTACATAAAGTACAGTACTGCGAATTTTGTATAAATGCACAGTATAAAACAAATTATTGTATATACATATATAAAACACACACATTATATATATATATATATATATATATATATATATATATATATACATATGTCTGTAGGTATGTATGTATATAATGTACAGCAATGGGTACACCAGCAAGGAAGCGCCACCTACATATCAGTAAGGACAACCAGACCAAAACCCGGGACAGCATTGTTTCACAAATTTATTGGGACAAGTTTCCAGTAATTCCATCACTCGTTATCACCTTACAATTCAAAAGATATTAACATTACAATTCATAATAAAACAGCCTCGTCAGGAGTTGACTGAAAAGTTTATAAAATGTATTTATACGATGGCTATAAAGTGTAATCAAATAAGGAATAAAATAAAGCGAAATGAGGCTTTTTAAATTAACCTTAAAATTAAAGTGGAAGGTACAAGCGCATAACAAATACACTATTCAGTTACACCAGAAATCATAAATTAAAACACATGGTTTATATATATATATATATTTATATATATATATATATATATATATATATATATATATATATATATATATATATATATATATATATATATATATAAATATATAAATATATATATATATATATATATATATAAATTTTGCACATGCATTCAAAGTGATAATTAACGTAAAATTCCTCTTTGCTCCTAAAAGCTGCTTTTCCTAAACCTTAGCGTTTCCTGACACGACTTACCGTTTTACTGAATCCATTCTGCCTAAAATCAATTACTTTCCTGTCTCTCTCACTATCATTAATCTAGAAAATACCTTCGACGTCCCTAAAATAATCTCCTTTCCTCTTCCATCAGGATTTTCACTGGAGGATGGAGAGGGGTCGTCTAAATTAGATTTCCAGGCTTTTAGATGCAAAACCTGCGATGTTGCTGGGCTCAAAAAGATGGCCCACTCTTTGTGGCCTTACACCTTAGAGAAACTGGGTATTACAGAGAATAAAGAGGATTAAAATAAGACTAGTTACATTATTCACAAGCCTAAGAACATGAATAATCTTTGAAATGAGATATAAGCGTCTATTTCAAGAGATTTAAGTAGCCTTGTTGCATCATTTTAATTAAGACTTCAAGATTTAAAGATAAATTTCATAATACTAATGAAGCAGTGGTTGCTCCGTTACTTTCCTCAGCGGTCTATGAAGTCTTCAAATCTGAATCGTAACAGAGGCTACCTTGCCAGCAACAGGGAGAAAATATATAGAAAGAAAAAGGATGAGTGAGGTGATGAAAGAATCTACCGAATCCGGAAAACTCCTAGGGCTGGAAGGGAACAAATTATGGAAATGACAGACTGTCCACTTCCATCTTGAGAGAGAGAGAGAGAGAGAGAGAAAGAGAGAGAGAGAGTAAACATGAAATTGCTTAGTACGGGCCCAATCTCAAAGTAATAGCCGCTGGGTAGCAAAAACAGTGGTAATGCTTCATTAAACAACGGAGAAGTGGGTCTAAGTGATGAATTCGCTGTTGAAACTAGTCCCAAAATTTGATGAGAGTGATGTAACGAAGCTCTTCATGTCTTCTGAAAAGTTAATGAACAAAGTGAATTGTCCGAAAAATATGTGGACTTTTGTATTTATAGTCAGTCTTGTGTGGTAGCGCGCTGTCTATTTACAGAAATTTCGAAGTCTGAGGAAGGCTGAAAGTAGTACGTATGTTGAGTATGGAAAGAAATTAGGAAGATTATTTCAGGATTGATTAATTTCTGCTGAAGCTGATAATTTTGATGGTCTTAAGAATGTAGTTTTGATAGAAAATTTCTAAGATACCGTACCCCCAGAGATTAGGTTATATACAGTACAGAAAATAGGCGTGAAAAGTCTTTTGCAGGCACGATCAGGTTGGCAGTTTGAATAAAGGTAAGAAGAAAAGATATCCGCCATTAAGTAGAATCCACCGTATTAAATATTCCAGTAATAGTAGCAGCAATTTAGGTAAAAGTGACTACTATTGCTATGCATAGATACACTTATAAGATTTTTAAGAAGAAAGTGGTATTTAGTAGTTCTGAGTCAACTTGTTACCGGCGCTGTGTAATGAGAACGGACATCTGGCAAGGAATAATTTAAAAGGTAAAAGTAATAAGAAACCAATATTTTTCGTCATATATGGATGACAGAATGAAAGGAACCAAGAAACATTATGGAAACTTTCTGTCTGAAGGGGATGTTTCTTCTCTCGAAGGAGGTTTTCTCACTCATTAGAAGAGGCAGTTTGCCTAGTACGGCGGTGATCAGGACGGAAGATCAAGTTATGGTTAGTGGATTCCCAACACTCATGTTATCTATCCGCTGTTGGAGGTGGACATAAAAAGTCGGAACGCGTCTGAACAAGTAAAATTAGTAATTGCAGACAGTTTGCCCTTTGGTGGTCTGGGCACAATTATCGGTAATGATTCAGCTAAATCCAAGTGAGTGGATCCTATTCTGAGTGAGGTACCAGTGCCTGAAATGGTAACTAAGTCTGATCTACATACATCAATAGACTACTCTCATAATTTGTTAACAGATTCGAATAAATTTGATAGAGGCGGTGCGGTCGATCTTGGCAAGAGTGTGGCTGAGAATATCGGACTCTATCGTTGTTGACAGTGTTGGCGGAGCTGACGTTGTATCTATCGGGAGTAATGACAGACGTAGTCGAAGGGATAGCGGTAAGTAGTTGTCACGATGGTGTAAACAGGGATGAGCTGCTCAGGTTGCAAAGAAAAGATGGGAGATGGACGAAGAATTCGGCGATGTTTGTGAGGAAACGTTTTGTTTGAAAGGAGTATGATGTCATTATATTTTCGTCGTAAGTCAGCTAACATGGAGGATATTATTGAACAGCTGGTAATCCCTAGGAATCTCCGTTAATTAATTTTGAAGTTTGCACATGATAATCAGGGTATTTTGTGGTAAATAAAACATTTAAGAGTATGAGCAGGACGTACGTTTTTGCCTCAGATGAAGAGGGACGTAAAAACATGTTCTAAGTTGTCATGAATTTCAAAAGGCTGGTAAACGTAACCAAGCAATCTTTGGGGCTCTTCTATGTATTATTCCATCAGCATGCAAGCCTTTTGAAAATGTAATATGGTTAGACTTTTGCCAAGAAGGGAGAAAATAATTACCTATTAACAATCACTGACAGGCTGACCCAACATCTAGAAGCGATCCCCATAAGAAAATGTGTAAAACAGTAGTTCAACACTTGCTGAGCAAGTTTTATACACGGTGATAATGGTAGCAATTTTGCGTGTAAGAATTTCAAGGACAATATGAACGAGCTAAATGTTGAACTCGTAACTTCCACACCTTATCACCGATAGTCACAAGCCACTGTTGAACGTTTCCACCAGATGTCAGAAAGCTGTTAACGAAGACTATGTCGGAACTTTGAACAAGACTGGGAAGAATAGTTATCAAAAGGTCTTGTAAGCTTTGCGGTTGAGACCAAAAGCGCCCTTCCGCACTGGTGTTTGGTCACACTGCTAAAGGAACCTTGGGAGATTTTAAAATGAAAGTTGATGTCTGAAAGAGGTAAAAAGGACTACCTAGGAAATCTAGATTGTTGTAAAAGATTATGATCGCGGTCATTTTTCCATCTTTTCACTTTTTTATTTTCTCATGTTACTTTGCAAGCTGTGAACTACAAGATATCCTACTAACACTTCAATATATCCCCAATATTGTTATATTTATTTGATTTTCATTATATGTTTTTGAGACAAATTTAGCGTCCAAATTTTTATTGATTATAATTCTAAGTATTACTGATTATTTGCTTCAATATATAAAACCTTGTTAGCAAAAGTCTTTATGTTCGAATTGGGAATAACACTAAAATGAATTACTTGTCCATTCTACCATCTTCCTTAGGTCCCTCTGTCTCTATCTTCCCCCTCTCTCACCCCTTCTCTCGCTAACTACAAGACACAGAGAGAGCGAGAGAAAGAAAGCAGGGAGGTTTAATATGGTTCAGGGGATATTGCCGAGTTTCCTAGATTGAATGGTCATTCTTTATGCCAGTTTTTTTCTCTATTCTTACTGCGTAAATATCGGAGTAAAAATTTGTATGTACGTATGTATGTATGTGTGCATATATATATTATATATATATATATATATATATATATATATATATATATATAATATATATATATATATATATAAACACACAAATACACACGCACGCATGCATGTGTAGTAGTATCAAGTATATACCGATAGTATGGTAGAGAAAAAACTTGTAAACCCACTGAAAAACATTGAGAACGTCCAGTTCCTGTAGTAACGCTGATGTGCTTCAGAATTTCAAGTTATTTAACGCTAGTTTGGAAACTTGGAAAATTGGAGGAAATATACAAAATTTTAATGAACAATACTAAGAGTGTTAGTAAATATTTGGTCTACCTAATCTTTTAGAGCATGACATTGAGTTACGCGACTCAATATCATACTAAATCCGTATCGCCTAAGACCGGAGAAAGCAGGAATACTAAGAATGGAAACTCGATATCTGCTAGATGACTTTACAGTACCTACCCAGAGTGAGCGGAGTTCCCCGGTAGCTTTAGCAAACTATCTTCCCTTTACCCTGAAATGAAGATTGCCTGGATAGAATTGGAAATGCCAAATTCATTTCCAAGCTTGATTTGGCTGACAGTTACTGGAAAGTACCTCTTGGTCAACCGGCCAGGAAAATACCAGCTTTAAAACATCGTTCGGCAGTTACGAACGCAGCCAGCACATCCCAGAAATTAATGACTAGGCTCTTGAATGGCATCGAGAATTGTATTGCATACCTGGATGAATTAGCTATTTTTCCGAAATTTGGGGAGAACATTTACAAATTTTAGCGAAAGTCCGTCATGCTCTTGCAAATGCAAATCTAGTTCTGAATATAAATAAAAATGTGAATTTGGAAAAATCTTTATCACGTAGTTCATAAGGTGGGTCTAAGAAAGATTTATCCAAAAGATGGGAATATAGAAGCTATAATCAATTTCTCAACCCCAACAACTAAAAACGCAGACCATGACCTTTATTTGAATGGTTTCATATTTCCGTTGGCTTGCGACTTATTTATCGGAAATCAGTGCTCCCATAACTAATTTGTTTAAAAAAAAAAAAAGAAAATTTTTCGTGTTTAATGAATGTATAGAAGCTTTTAACAAGCTAAAGTTACTAATGATTCACTAGCCAGTAGTACTGATACCTGACTTTAGCAAGGAATTTAATTTCCATGCCAGTGACACTGGCATATTAGCTGTTTTATCGAAGGAACTGGACTGGATGAAGCACCCCTTAGCTTATTCTTCAAAGAAACTGAATAGGGCCCAACAAACCTTTACAACTATCGAGAAGGAATTGTTTGGCTTATTTTCAGCTTTGCAACACTGAGATTTATGCACGTAAGGTTTTGTTTTAACTGTACGTACCAATCATAATCCCCTAGTTTATTGGAAAGATTTAAAAAAAGAATCAACGTCTCGTGCGATGGAGCCTGGAATTAAAAGACTTACCAGAAGATCGTTTCTAGAAAAGGGAACAATAATATCACTGCCGACACCCTCTCCAGAGTTTTTACGGCGAGTCATGAATGAAGTGAGCGGTGAGTTTCAGATCATACTTCTTTTTTTCCCTTTGTTTTTTTTGTTTCAAGTTACTGTTAATGTACTTACTGTAGATTCTTAAAAGTTCAGTTAAGGTGAAAACCCACTAAAAATTATCCGGAAATTTCAGAAGATTACTTCAAAGTATACCTTTCAGTTTCTCTTTGCTAGTTTCTACTTTTTTTAAAAATTGAGGTTAAATTATTACTTTGCTTTTGCGAACGTGTCATGGGGTAGTGACTATTGCGGCTAAGAAGGGGTACTGAAGGAAACGAAAATTTTCTTTTTAATATGCGCATATTGCGTGGACGTCCAGTACGGTGTTGCCCAAGGCGGAAAAGTTCCCTAAAAGGCGGCTGAGTTTCTTCCAAAGAGATAATTTGATTCCATCGTAGAGTAAAAGTGGTGAGAAGAAGGTCACTGGGGTGGCTCTGGTGTGATTGAAGGGAAGAGACCATTATGGACATGTGATGAAAATGACTGTAACTCTAATACAAGTCAACCAACACAGGTGTGTATAAAGGCTTTAAGTCACAAAGTTAAAACATTTTAGGATATTATTTTAGTTTTATTTTCTTTTAATTTCGTTGCTTTCATTTCATTTTGGGGTAACTAACCTGATATTATTTTCCGTTGTCTTCAGGCACAGCTGGTGATCTGGCAGTCCTGTTGCCATGTAGAAAGAAATGGTGAAAGAATGGGGTCAAGAGTAATCATTCCTCTACTTCTATATAAGTCCGATAAATGAAAACAGCCCTGTGTGTATATATATCTATATCTATATATATATATATATATATATATATATATATATATATATATATATATATATATATATATATGTGTGTGTGTGTGTATATCTACATACATATATATCACATTATATTCTGTCGATTGGCCTATCTCATCATGTGCACAGCGGTAACAGGAGACAGCTACTACGTAAAAATATACAAAACTGTTTATAATAATAAAGTACGGAAGGTGAAAAGTTAGAGCAAATCAGAACATTTTTATCTATACGGACATACAAACACAAATACAAACAAAAAAGGAATATACCGTTTCCCAGAAATCCCATCAAACCCAGTGCTCTTTTCACGATATTAATAATGACAAAAGCTTCGATCTCCGTTCCTACATCATGTACGGTAAACATCTATCTCATACTCTACTAGTCTCAATGCCTTTTGCCCTTGTCGTATTTATGGCCACTGGAATTAAAAAGCAAATCTCAACAACCAAAACAATAAGCAAATCTCAACAACCAAAACAATACTATTTTTAAATCATTTCCGCTTTCCCAGTCCTGACATTTTTTCGAGTATATATCGTAGTATATTAAGAGATGTCTAACGCAACAGTTTAGCTTTTAGTTCTTATACCTTTGCAAGCAGCTGGTTCACGACAATCAAGCTACATTATCATTTAAAAAAAATTTTAAAAACAGGAATCCTACAAAACATCCTCGACATCACGTACTTAAAATTCTACTAAAGCAAATCAGTCGTGTGTCCTGAAAATTAAAATTTTCAACACAATCTGAACCCATACTCGAGCAATAAAGTTTTTTCTTAATAAAACTTTTTTCAATCAATGCTTATTATAATTTGTTTTCTTTTCTACGTTACACAGAAACCATAACAGTCGTCAAATTGCATGTGGCAATTACAAATAATAAAAATATCAATCAAACTCATCCTTCCAACTCCTACCATTTCAACAATAACTGTATTCCAGTGAAAGGTTAGAACATCCCAAACCTCTATACTCTAAACTCGTTATTCACAGCTTTTCTTGTACGGCTTAGTTGTGAAACGATATTAAGTAGTCAAAAAACAAAAAATAATACAATACCTAAGTATTCCTACTAGGTAAAAGCATCTATGGTGACGATTTGGTTAACTGAAAAGCTTGGAAATATGACGAATTTTAAATTTCCATCAAAGATCTGAATCATGAAGAGAAAAGTTTCCTTGATGGTTCTTACTTAGGTATGTATTATGCAGAACCAAAGCTTAGTCAGTTTGAAGAGCATTAAAGGTATTCAAACTGCTGTGGATTTTATAAATTGCTTCACCGAATTTCCCGGCTTGTTGGAATACAACCATAATCAACACTCTAAATGTAGCGAATCTCGTTCCATAGAAATCCTCACTTGGTAAACAATGACAATTTCTTTTGATTCCAGGATCTGCAATTCCATTATCATTCGGAAATAAAGGTAACGCACAAAATGGATTCCTGATTAAATGATTAGTCAGATTAATTAAACCTGCGCCATCGACAAACAGGGAAAAATGGTTTAAAAGAAAAAATGGAGGTTGTTGGGATTAGTCAGTCAGTAACAAATGAAGTCATTTAAATATCATAAATAATGTGCTCGTACAAATTTACGTCGGAAAATCTCGGGCATCAAACAAATTTTGCACTTATAAACGACAGCTTTCAAATAATTCCTGATATTATTAATCCAATAACCATCGGTTCTGATTGTCTCCTGAAAAATATATATGTATTTCAATATACCTACGCATGTATGCAGACATCCACTTATACACTGAAAAGTATAAGTCCAACAAATATACATATACATATATATATATATATATATATATATATATATATATATATATATATATATATATATATATATATATATATATATATATATATATATATATATATATATATATATATATATATATATATATATATATATATATATATATATATATATATATATATATATATATATATGTATATATATATATATATATATATATATATATATATATATATATATATATATATATACTGTATATATATTTTTTTTTCATATACACTAAATAGACGCAAGACTTGCTACGGTATCATAATTACTCATGGCCATTTTGATTGTCTAAAAGGCAAATAAAACGCCCAGTCCCGGTATTATAATTTCTTCCAACTGCCTACTGAAGAGTGTAAAATTAATAAAGGAATGTACTGCCTTTATTTATTATGGTAACTTTTTCATTACTCTATTTAAACGGTGTATCCTATATAAAACTTCAAGCTCGTACAAACAAACAAAGACGAAAAAGTACAGCTAATGTTAAATGTTTGCTCTTTTCCGAAAATAACTTCGTTCTAAAAGCATAAACTGAATTGCAATACAGAGATGAAACATTTCAACTGACGCAGCAGTTACCGAAGTGATCAATATATTCAAACGTCCATCCACACTTTGCTTACCGTGTGTGTGTGTGTGTGTGTGTGTGTGTGTGTATATATATATATATATGTGTGTACATATATATGCATATGTATGTATGTATGTATGTATGTACAGTATGTATGTAGTGTGTATATATATATATATATATATATATATATATATATATATATATATATATATATATATATATATATATATATATATATATATACACATACATACACACATACATACATAAATTAACGAACAAATGGGTAGGTAAAAGAAGATAGTCGCATTCGTATTGCTCTTTTAAATCCACTGTCATTAAGGCTAAATCGAATCAAATAAAGTTGATGAGCGAGAGGGGAGACATATAGAAAAAGTCTCCTCTCTCTAACAAACTGATCTCTTTTTATTTATTATTTGAATGACAGCTGTGAAATTAGCTTATAGCATTAGATCAAGACAAGAGGAGGAATTCAAATAATAATAATAATAATAATAATAATAATAATAATAATAATAATAATAGCATTGAAAATAATGGCTGTTTCTACGGCCTTCAGTTTGTATAGAGTCTTCTCTATTCTTATCATCTTTTCATCAGAGTGTAGCTGGTGTATCAAGTTTCCAAAGGACATATAAAGTTTTCTTGTTATTTCAGTTTTATTACCTCTCACGTTTCGAATGTGCTCTGGCGATCATTTTCCAAGCTACATGCAAGTTACATGGTATTTATAGCAGGGGGGGGGCGGGTTGTACAGTTGACAGGTCAGTTAGGTTGGTCACGGCTGATGACGAAATCGGTCCCGGAGGCGTTGCGAACTTCTAGGCCTAATCCTCGTTGGTGGTTGGGTGTGGGTGTCTGCTCAGGTTCACTACCGGTGTGGCCAGTACATAGATCATCCAGGTGATATGCCTCCGGCATCCGGTGTTCGTTCTCTCTCTCTCTCTCTCTCTCTCTCTCTCTCTCTCTCTCTCTCTCTCCGGTGTCTGGCGTAGGCTAGTTTCTTAATTTCTCCTTATGATGGTTAGGAGAAATTCGGTTTCTTTCACCGTGGTGATGTTTTTTTTTTTTTTAAACCGTTGACTGGTCTATAATTTTAGTGTTTTTTACAAGTTGTTCTCTCTCGGGTCTTTTTTGATGTTTTTGTGCATAATGATTAAAGGTAGCCCCTTCCTCGAGGTGACAGGAGAGATGCTTGGCGAGTTTGGTAGTGGTCATCCCGATATATGAGTGGTGGCATCCATCAACTGGGCATGTAAATTCGTAGATGACACTACTTCTCTTTAAAGGCGTTTTTGGGGGCGCCGGGTTGTTTTTAAGCAATAAGTGGCTCGTTTTCATATTTTTATAATAACTTAACACATTAATCTTATCACCTTCTACAGTAAGGGTCACATTTTCATTTATCATTTTTCTAAGGGCCTTCTCATCAGTTTTATGGACTTACTTTGGTTGTTATCGGTGCCCGTCGTGCTTTCACGGTGCCAGTTATTAGAAACTCGGGTTTGTTGTTCTGCTATGCGATTGAGAAATTGTTGTCTATGAGTGCTTGCATTTACTTTTCAATCTCCTCCGCAGTTCTTTCCACGTGGAGCAGTTGTGAGGGCGCGACGGACGAAGGCATCCACCACAGACCTTTTACATCTGTCTGGGCAGTCACTGGACCCATTAAGGCAAAGACCCGGGTTCGTAGGCTTTTTATAGACCGTGGTGGTATAACCGCCACTGTCAATACTGTTCTCAAGTAAAACGGAGGACGGAACATTCTCCAAAAGTTGTCCTTAATGTTTCTAGATTTTCTTCGCTGTGCAATCTCACAAAGGAGTCATCTATATACCTGTAGTATTGAGGAGGGCAGGGGATCTCAGTGAAGGCCCTCTCCTTTACGACACTCATGTAGAAATTGGCAAATAGGGACCCTAAAGGGGATCCCATTGCCACGCCGTCAATCTAGCAGTAAAGATGTCCTCTATGGGTGGTAAAGGCGGCCTTCTTTGTGCATGTTTCAAGAAGGGTTTTTTAGGCTTCTTCGGGGATTTTGACAGTCGGTGTATCCTCACATCTAACTACCCTATTCAGGATATGTTCAATCGTCTCGTCGACTGGAACGTTCGTGAAGAGGCTCTTGACGTCTAGGGAGGCGATAATAGCTGCAGAAGGAGAGTCTCGGAGTTTCCGTAAAAAGTCGGTAGATGACTGGAGGTAGTATCTCTAAACATGGAGTGAGGAGATCATTAGTCTCTCTGCAATGCTGTAAGCAGGTGTCGGTATTTGGCTTATAATTGGTCGCTGGGGGTCCTTTGGAAACTTGATACACCAGCTACACGCTGATGAAAAGAAGATAATAAGAAGAGTAGAGAAGACTCTAAACAAATTGAATGCCGTAGAAATAGCCATTATTTTCAATGTTAGTGCCCTTAGAGAAGGTCTCCTCCCTAATAATAATAATAATAATAATAATAATAATAATAATAATAATAATAATAATAATAATAATAATAATAATAATACTAATAAAATCATCTAAATTCTCTAGGACTATATAGAGATTTCTCAGTGGAAATAGCCGGACATTTTTCTAATTCTATAAGAGCCTAATGTATTAGGTTTGTAAGAAGTGACAACTTGAAAACAAAGTATAAATTCTGAAAAAACCGGTATCATCACATTGGGCAAATTACCATATTTCGTTCTGCAGCATGTGCATCGTGTTCATCAAGCCCTGTGACACTACGTGAACAGTATGTAAGTTTATTAAGTTTTTGTTCCATTCCTTATCTACTTATGGCAGTTTTGTTGATATACTTTAAATTGGATTTTTCTGGTAAAAGTAACAACAGCACTTTACATTGTCCATAATTTTCCTATGAGTCGATATCAAATACCATACAAAATTTCAGCAAACTCTTTGCTCTAACCTACCTACAGTTTATGAATTCTAAATTTCAGACTCCAAGGGCAATGTCAAGACTTATACTAACAGTAATCCTCTTGCCCTTATTATCAGCACTTCTGGCACTGTCTCTTGTTTATTACCAAAATCTTAAATGTATTTTTCTATCATTTTGTTGAAACAACTATCTTAATCATATATCTGTACTTTGGTTAATAACGATAGTGTTCTTGAAGTGTGTTCCACATTCAATCGATATTATTGTCACTTATGATGTGAAGAGTTGATTTTTTTATGAGGATTTTTCTAAATGGGTCATAACTGCTTTATTTCTAATGACGAAATATCCAGGAAAAGATTCAGTATTATATACAGATGGGAATTTTTACATCTCCATTTATGTCCACTATGTATAACTGAATCACAAAAATATGGAACGCGATAAATATATAAATAAAGGCAATGCCACGAAGGAAAGAGAAACGACGGAGTGGTGCTAGGCCTTTCGACTTACTGTCCTTTACTTAGTTAAGTAAAGGACGTAAGTCGAAAGGCCTAGCACCATTCCATCGTTTCTCTTTCCTTCGTAGCATTGCCTTTATTTCCACTATATATTTCAGACTTCTTTGACTCTGGAACTGTTAATGATATTATTAATGGAAATCCATTCTTGCTTGTTTTATGGATATTGCTTACCATTCTAGATCTCTTTGTTTATTGAAGCTCTTCCTTCTTCAATATTATACACGAAAGCCTAATCAGAAAGGGTCATATTCACAAAGATGGCATAGTTTAAAAGGTTATATTTTGAGACCCAAAAATATACTGCACTCGGCGAAAGATTACCGCTTCAACATCGCATATGATGTCCCTGGTAGTAGTCTCAATTCATATACTAGACCGTTTAACATACTTATTTGATGGGATGGTGCAACCTTGCTTTACAAAAGAGCTGATATTAAGATGTACTGCAACGCTGTATTTTCCAGAGTAGTAAAAAAAAACTACTTTAAATTCTTGTGATGAGTCATACTGCTAGATATCCTTTTTCCCACATTCTAACCGTTAGTATAACTGATTAAGGTGCTTGGTAACGTTTAGCATGCACGTATAATTAAAATATATGTTTCTATACATATACAGTACATTCATTTCATTACGTAAATACAAATTGTGTATGTAGAAAATGTTTGTGTTTTAAAGTGCATGTTGATTTAATTTCCAATCCCTCTCTTTGTATAGACGCCTAGAGTTACACTGATAAGAACTCAAATTGAATTAGATAAACTATTTATCTTTTACTTTTAAATGCATTTGGTGAATTTTGTGTAGGCCCTATCGTTAAAGTATCTTTATTAATATTACGTAAATTAAACAAACCACTGAGTTAAAATACCTGTCACATCGTGCATAGTTGTTTCCGTGTAAACATTCGAACACGAAAATATATGGAGGAGTTTTCACCTTATTTTTTCTGTTTTTATAATAACATTAATCAAACTCAAAACACAGACTTCATCTTATTCCTGTGCTTAAAAAAAAGAAAAAAAAAACACGGAAGACGAAGATGAAACTCAGATCTAGGAATTTAGTTGTACATCGAGCACTGTGTTGTGGCAGCTGTTATTTTAACTTCAGATATCCCAAGCAGTAAGAAAATAATTTTCACTGATTCAAAGATTTATAATGTAGCTCGTGCCACCCACTATCGCTGCAAGGGTAGTCGATTCGGAACTGAAAAGACATCCATACATAATTTTATCTCTTACATAGAATGAAACTTCTCCACTCAGATCTCAAGGTTTCTGACGTTTTAGAATTTAACCCACGTTTTTGAGTGCTTACCCTTAAGCTAAAATATTTACAAGTAATTCCCAAATACAATTAACTCATGTAAATAACACCGTGAATTATCTCACTACTATTCTCAGATCCCTAATAATATAAGTAGTAAATGATAAGAGATATGAGAGATATGTGAAATGCGTTCCATTAATTAACGAATAATAGTATACACACCTTTAAAGATTAATTTTATCTTTACACTGAAATTAATGCAAATATCAATCAGTCAAAAAGCTAACAAATAATTTCTGTAATATTTCACTTTTGATTTCAATACCATTATCTTGTATTGCTCTTCACAGAAGTTTCATCTACTCAGCAGGGATTGACAGCTGGACGACTATACCCTTTACAATGCTAATACCACAAGGATACCTCAATGCATTATGCTACGGTATTATCTGTTTTTCCTATTTTTGCTATACTGTCCTCATATGCTTGATACTATTACGCTTGCGTGCTTACGCATGTATGTATAGCACAAACAAACACACACACACACACACACATATATATATATATACACACAGTCACTATGAGCGCGTATGCTACTTTAATGGAATGAGTCTTTCAATTCAACTCCTGATAGGTCAGATTTTCACTCAGATAATTAGCCAGTACGAACTGAGAAAAAGAAATGGCACAAAGAATGCCCATTCTGTCTAAGAGCCTCGGTAACATTCTCTGAACCATATTAAACACCCCTCTCTCTCTCTCTCTCTCTCTCTCTCTCTTCTCTCTCTCTCTCTCTTGTCGTTAGCGATCGAGTCCGAGAGACAGAGGGACCTAAGGAAGAGAGTCAGAAGGACAAACAGTTCATTTTAGTGTAATTCCCAACTCAGACATAAAGGCTTTTGCCAAATTTTTTTTTAGATACTGAAGCGAATAACCATTAAAACTCAAGATTTATAATCAGTATAAATATATAATGAAAACCATATAATTATAATAACATTGGGGATATTTTGAAGAACTGTTAGTAGGTTATCTTGTAATTCACAGTATCCAAAGTAACATGAGAAAATAAAAAAGTTAAAAGCTGAAAAAATGACAGCGATCATACTGTTATATGGAAATTAATTATTGCCACGTTTTCTCCCAATCCATTTCTAGTAAATCTGAAAGCGCAACTGGGATTGATCTTTGCCTGTTTTCATCATTAACGATTCAATCCGAAGAACTTCAGCGTGTTTACTTCAATCTTATTTATGTGTGATAACCACCAAATGGTTTAGATATGGGCATAACTTCTTTAATCTGTAAGAACCATGAGAGCACACTTAATCACAACCAGACAACTCCATTCTCCATGCATAGTATTGCATAAAACAAAGTTTTCTGTCATTATACTCCTATCACTTTACTCATCTTTCAAAAGAAAATTCCACTCTCCTTTCACGAGCATTAAAAAATCTTAAAGAAACTTCAAGACATTTTCTCAATCAGCAGTCGTATCACATTTCTTCGTATAAATAAAAAAAAAAAAAAGTTCACTTTCAATGAACTCTTCTCTTTCCACTTTGCCATTGCAGCAACTATTTTCCTGGTTCTTAAAAAATCGTTCTTCCTAAAACATTTTTGCACCTACGTCAATGCAGCAAGTTCAAAATCATCCGAAGTGCGCAATCTTTTCTGAGCCGGCCCATTATCTTCCATTTCTTATTCTGGCATAAATTATTTCAACGGATTTTAGGGCATCCTCTCCCCCAGAATATAACATTTTACTACATAATATCTCGATTCTCGCCTTTCCATCTATTGTTACTGAACTTATTTTGAAAAACAATTAAATTTAACAGCAACTAATTTCTTTTCTTTTACGGTCATCAAGTTCCGTTATTCACTTCATCAAAACTATTGCTGTCTTACTAAAATCACATTTACTTCTATCACTTTTAAAAGCTTTACTCTCATAGTAGTATAACAAACTTTATGAATCACCTAAGACAGACGAGTGATTATGACGGACTATAATATAATTTCCCTTTATAAAATTCACCACAACGAATTTAACGTTTTCCATTAGTCGAAGAGTTTCACTACAAAAACTATTCATTACTACACGTACTGAAGACTCGACTGCAATACTGTATACGAACTCCTAGAAGTCGTTATTTGAATCAATGCCATCAGGATTCTGTTATTTTCACAGTTTTCCTTAAGAGAAACGAGGCACGGGCTTGCATCTCCTAAAAATGACAGTATATAAGTAACCGGTAACAGCGCGAGAGATCAGTGTGCTGGTGGCTTCTGGTGTGAGCGTATCCCCCTTACCACTTTAATACAGGTAGTGACTGTGCGCGTGGCTCGGTGATGGAGGAAACAACTCAATATTATAATCATTATAATATGGACTAAATGGTACATTGCCGTTAACGCTGGGAACGACTTTTATACTACTTTGGGTAAGTGTTCCTTAATTACAATTATTTCCTGCAAATTTAAAATCTTTCACATTTTTCACCACAAAATTTAACGTTTGACGACATTTTGGATTATTATAGTTCATATATACATAACATGCTTTTATTGTCTGAAGAGACGAACTGCATTCAATAAACGAAAAACTTTCCCACTGGTATTATAATATAGTTTTCTTGCATATGCTATATTATCTAAGCATTTTTATACGAAGTAAGATGTTCGTAACGCCTCACAATTATATTTCCTGCTGCGAAATTTGCCTGTATTAGCAACAAACATAATATTAGAGGTCAAAGATAAAAAAAAAAGTTGGCAATTTAAATATAAAAAAATATTAAAAACCTTTGCTCCAAGATTTAAACAACTGTTCCACAACTTTCTCTTGCTGAGTAAATGCATATACAAACTGATAAGATACAATAAATAATAACTGCGCATCATTTTTAGCTATAGAAATATGGGGGAAACTCGCATGATTGCATCATATATAAACAGTCATTATTTACATCGAAAACTTGGCATCGTCACTCCCGTTAAAATGGACAGATATATCTTCACACCACATTCATTCTGACGTGTTAGATTTATCTCAAGCACTTAGGTTTATATCAATTCTGTTCCTCCTCGAAGAAAGAGATAAGTCAACACATCACAGAGAAGAACTGAAACCCATTAACGATTCAGTACCTAGGCAATTTGTCAGAGTGAAAGAAGCCTTCATTAACCCTTTAAAGTCCACCCTAGGTTTTATGGGAAATTTCAAAAAACCCTCTTAGTATGATAGTATATCAAAATACAAGATCAAATCATTCTTGTGCATTTTGAAATCTTGCAAAACTTGGTACATTGCATTCAATGAAGTATCCTGTACGGATGATTTCAAATACTAAACATATCACATCACCTTGAAAACACTTCAGCATGAAGACATATCATTCAACAACAACCTATGAAAAAACTGTGTACTTATCATGATTACAACGGGGTGTGGGGGGGGGGGATTGGCGCAAAATTTCGTGATGAATATATTCTTATAAAAGTCGGATGATTCAAATCTTAAGATAGTTGTTATTCTGATGTTTTCTGCAACCTTCGAACGCAAGATCTTCAAGTGTACAACATTTCAATACTGATTCATGAACCTATAATTTAATATATAGTTGACTTTTCCAGGAGCAGTCGCATTAATCGATTATTTTCACTGATCTTGACTAATTCCTGATTAGAAAAGACGACATATGCTGTAGCTGCCAGATTATCATTTATTACTTTCTAATGAATTATCAGTTCATAAAGAATCTAGCTGAGTTAGAGAGACAGACAGACAGATCAGCCAATTCGCCCCTACCCCGCGCGCGAAGGAGAGAGAGAGAGGAGAGAGAGAGAGAGAGAGAGAGAGAGAGAGAGAGAGAGAGAGAGAGAGAGAGACTCATCGTAACTTACATAATTTTGAAATATTTTTCATCATAGAAAAAATATATGATTTTAATAATTTCTTAAGCTACATGATATCGCAGATATTTCATTAAATCATGATACAAGCATGGCAATCATAATTTCACTTCACAATGCCTTTATTCACCCATGTGTGGGTTATCTGTGGGAATGTCATCATGGAACCAGATATCAAAGTCCCACAAATATCTGGTTGAAACAAAGTTATAAGGACTTTAATGTGATTACTTTTTACCAAATGAAATAGCCAAGGTACAGTATCTATTATACACAATAAGGATTTGCTAGCATCAAAGGACCAAACAAATGTGAAAAAACTCTGAGTTTTACCTAACACACACACACACACACACACACACACACACACTCTCTTATTTGTAACTTATTGTTGATTCTTGAAGACTGGATACAGATACCTTGACATTTTTTCCTAAGATTAAGTGTATACCTTTGAGCAAACTATCTTTGACCAACTATCGTGATAAATAAGATCTAACAATAAGAAATCACTCTAATTCTGACGAGCTTAAGAAAGACGAGTTTTCATAGAAAACAATACAGAAATCAATTTCAAGAACTCTATACAGCAAAACAAAGGGGCAATACAGTGAGAGACAAAACAAGTTTGGGTGCTTGTGCATAAGCATTTACGACGACGCTCAGGCGCATCTTGTGGGTGAGACATCTGGTATCGAGGTGAGATTTACCCTTATTCACCAACCTATGAGATTTATTAGTGGCATGGCTGCTAGAAGTTTATGGTTCTGCGAACAATGGCATTTGCAACGTCTAGTTCTTATTTTATGATGACGCTTCAACTCTGGAACGGGCACGAAGAATTATAAAACTGGCTTGAATAATATTTATTTGGTTATCCACCGACACATGTCACCGGAGGAACGAGATCCTTGGGGCAGACCCAAGGTGGAAGAAGAACAGGTGGAATCACGCGCAGCTCGAGACGAGTCAGTGACGTCAAACGGTTCCCAGAACTACACACGGTCAAATATTACTGCAATGCATTTCTAGCCATAGGGCACTATTGCATTATTTTATATTTCAATTAGCTCATTATTAAGTAGTTATAATATGATAAAATGACATTTCCCTTTACAGAAGAAAATATATTGTCATATAGCCTACTGTAAATGAAATACAACCAGGATAAAATATATTACTTGGATTAAGAATAAGAAGAGGAAGAAGAGAGAGAGAGAGAGAGAGAGAGAGAGAGAGAGAGAGAGAGAGAGAGAGAGAGAGAATTCTGTCGTGAGTTTTATTTAATCTAATAAAGACCCAGGCCTTTTGCTGAGCTCTTCAGGAGGAATCTAGCTTAAGTAATGTTCTATTAACCCACGAATTGACAAAATACAGAGGAGAGAGAGAGAGAATCTTGTCATAAATTTTCCTTTTGTCCTATAAAAAAATCTAGGCTAGACCTATGTGCCATATGCTGTGCCCAGGTATTTTAGTTTACAGCAATGCGCCTAATAGCAACAAAGAGTTAATAAACAATATGAGAGTTGATAGGCTTAAGCAAAATCACTTCTCATGAAAATTATATCAATCATCCAGCAAAGTGTTGCATAGATATAGGCTATAAAATAAAATAATTATACAAAAAGAAGGTATGCAAAGATCTGAACTGTAAACTTTAAACTTTATAAACATGCCTTATAAATAGATTAATCAAAATTTTTGTATTCAAAGTCAGCTGGTAATAAACCAAACCATTTTCATTTGAGAAACATTGAATTACCTCTCTTCTCTCTCTCTCTCTCTCTCTCTCTCTCTCTTACATAATTTCAATTCCAAAGTAGGTTAAGCCAACTAAATACTTCTATTGATATAGAAAATAAACAATATTTTACCTGAGGATATCCTTTTGTTGAGTAGGCACAGCGGTATCTTCAATTTGTGCATTTTTAGGATGATAATCTAAAGTATGTCTATGGCTTCTCTCCAATATTATTACCAGTGACAAAATGAATGGAGCACATTCTTGCATTCTCCACGTTGGAAATCATCTTTCCTTTGCACAGATTAACCTAAGTTTTGCAAAATAAATGCCTTTTCTTGGCGATGGCGACTGCGATTATCTCAACCAAACACAGCACTTACCACCATCTTTGTTGTCTCTATCAGCTGATTAAAATGTTAAAAGATCGACAAATTCCCTCCAAAACAGTATGAGTCAATGAACCTCTTGCCACCTACTCAGCTGGGTTCCAAGTGACGTCACTGCGCGGGAAAACGCAAAATTCGTTCTCTCACGAACTCACCTTACTCTTCTTCCACCTTGGGCAGACCTTGATGACAGGCCTAGTGAATGGGAAACGAACTTTTTCGTTCCCCTGGAATACCTGTTGAGCTTGTCAAGAGAGATGACAGTCTCCATTCCGAGACTAATAATAGTCGTATGGATGTCCATCGCTATCCCAAGGACTAGACCGTTCTTACATCCAGCCAAGGAAAGGTGTGAAGACTTCAACCTAAGAAAGTTACTCAAAGGAGTTTTGGGAACTGACCTCCCTGAGAGTGTAGTGTCTTGTGTATATGTTTACCTGTCAAAATCAATGTACAAGCAAACAGATATGTGTCATTTTAGCGACATGCAAATGGGGAACAGGCTTAATGTAAATAAACTATAAAGGAGACAGAAATCCGAGAGGAAAAATGAGATAAAATGAAATGGGGCAACATATGAATTTCCTACCTCGTTTCTAGTAAGTTATTTCACATGCCATCCAGTAAAAAAGTGCCTGTATCTACTTTTCTGTATCACTAGATCTAAAACCTTCCGAAACTAAACCTTAATGTTTTATGTTCCTGTTTCAAAATATTACCTCATTCCCCATCACATTGCCTTCTTTGCGCTATATTTTGAATGAAGCGTCCTAGAAATGGAACTATATCCTTTTTAACACAGTTAAATGCTCTGAGTGTGACTCAGTACTACAAGAGTTAGCTATTTTTTTCTATAATGTAAAACGTAAATAAGAGATGTTACAAATAACTATTTTTCTACAAATGAGTGTCAACTTCAGGAGTTTTCAAGGATACTTATTAAGAAGTTTCAAGGATGCCGCCTATGCAACGCTTAAAGTATTTCCTTTCATTTCCATTAACAAAAACGTTAAAATTACAAGTCGTTGTAATCATTGTGTACAGTCTGAAATCATGGTTTTCATATAGTTCCTCCTCAGAAAGTATCCTACTCTGCAGCAGATTGCAATTCATTGTTATTACATATGTAACATCACTATTTCCATACATCATACCTTTCATATTTATAGCAACAATAAGCCATTCTTAACCTTACGAGCATTCGGATTATTAACGAAAACATCAATAAGAGAATATTAAAAAAAATAATAAAAAATAGAACTAAGAGTGACGGCAATAACAATATCAATAATTCCTAAAAACAATATTCTTTGTTATACACACTTAAAATAAGCTTTATTTCCAGGAATACAGATTAAACTCATTGTACAAAATTTTTCCCCTCCTGAATCAGAAATATCATTCCAAATTAAAAATAACTTTTAAATACCCAACTACGAACTTTTCATATCAATTTCCGATAGTGATGATAAAATGAAATTATGTTAGCATTTAACCTCAAATGTGTTTTTATAGCTTATTAATTATTGTCAAATCTTGTCTTTGACCTATCTTCGCCGAATAAGCCTGTTGGAGATGATTTTTTTTTTTTTCTCCACTTGAGTCTTTTTTAGTCGACGTGATCTTTCATTGTCCTTTCGGTTGCTGACTTAAAAAAAAAAACTTAATCTCCTTAAAAATATCTGTCTCACAAACAGGGGGGTCTTATTTCCACCTTATTGCTTGGTTCCTCTAGGGCAGTAAGTGTGAGACAGATCAAGTAACTAAACTGTTCTAAATACACTTCCACAAAAGGAAATAAGGATGTCAATAAGACAATGATGAGGGGGAACTGGAGATGGCTTTGACGTGACCTTTGCGCCACCCTAGAGATAATACTACGTAAGTGTATCAGTTGGGCTTCTGCAGACACCAGAAGAGTTGGAGACCCAGACCTAAAACAGTCATGCTCCCTCTTCAGTGTGGAGACACTAAAGCCCAACTATAATTTATTATGAGTAAAGTTAACAAGGAGAGAAAAATAATAATGCAATGCATGAAATAAAAAAAAAAACTAATAAACCAGGCTAATTTCTATGGGCAGTCCTATCTGAACAGGCCATTTAAGAAATAATCTGTAAGTTAATAAGCACCAGTTATTGGGCAGTAACCAAAATACACAGCGTCAAAAATTTTAAAATAGGTGTTTGGGTCATAACAATGAATTTCTACCTTTATACATTCGGTATATCTCATAAACATGGTTCGTATAATGTTACTGACGAAGCGCATACTAAAACTAGAAAGAAATACTAGGGTAAGCCTTCCCTGACGCCTTCTGACCCATGCGATAAGAGGATTTTATGTTTACCATAGTCTAAGAATACAGGTAAATTGGCATCTGTCTTTCGTAATTCCCCCTATCAGGTTATTTTTAAATACCCCTCGACTATTATTAATGTTCTCCTTTCCAACAGGCCGAAATCTCTAAATAACTCAGGCGTGTACACCATTCCTCGCAGAGCTTGTAATAAATCATACTGGAGTGCAAGTGGCAGAGGCTGGGAGGTCGTGTTAAAAGAACATAAATATGACATAAGGACTAGCAATACGATAAATTCTCTTTTAAATCACATAACCAACGAAAGCATAGAACAGACTAGGAGAATGCTAAATCGGCTTAAAAGTGCAATTTTTTATTATAAACGAAGAATTGTTGAAGCTTCGCTAATAGATGCCATGCCTAATTTCAATCTCTGGAGTTGCCGTTTTCAATTTAATAAAATAATTCGAAGAGCAATTGTTAAAGCCCATGGGCATGGTATAACCTAGTGACTCATATCCTGTTTTTGTTTTACCGTGGACATCACTTTGGTTTCTTTTATTATAGAATGCATTTGTAACTCCCTTAACGACAGCTTTCATATATTCATATACTTCAGTATATTTGTGTAGATATGTGTAGTTTACGTTATGTATTGTTTTTCTTTTATATAATGTTATTCGAAGCCTTACTACAAATGTATTTTTTTTATCAGAAACGTTTGTTTTCATAATTCTGATGCATTTTATTATTCAATGGGTCGGTAAGCCTACTTTTCTTTGCCATTACAACATTGCTAATGTACAAAGTGTGGTTATTCACCAAACAAGAAAAAAATGAAATATCAAGTCATCAGCACTGTAGTTGTGATATATTTCAAGCGCGTGCAAATTTTAGTCTACGTTCTTAAAACGTTGGTCCAACAATTTCTTGACTCACATTCATAATTCCTCTACTCGATATATCACACAAAGGTCTTGTCAGTAATACGTCTTACTGTCAAGGTAGGAAAGTTTATTATTAATCTACAAAAACACAGATCCAAATACCGTTTTAGTTAAGAACTAATATCTAATATCTTCATCACCAATTTTATTCTAGCTTTAAATATTGATTCTGAAAGAACCAGCGATAATGCTGTCAACAATCAATGTTTTCTCCCAACAAAAAAAGACATTGTAATCATGGAAGTCCTTAACATAATAGCCGTCTCTTCTAAAACAGAGAAAAGCTTTTAACATCAGTTTATTTTGTCAACAAAAGCTCACTTGCGCAATGCTTAAAATCATACCAACAACGTCCTCCTCTGCCCTTGGTCCTATAAACACACACATATATGTTATAGATAGATAGATATATATATATATATATATATATATATATATATATATATATATATATATTTATATATATATATTGTTAAGTTCTGAGGCCGGTTGGGAGAATGAAACTGTATTTTTTTTTTGTCAACTGCCTTGAGGGCCAACACCTAGTGCTCAGAATATAAGCAATATCTGTAATGAATAAACTGACTTACCTTGATATCACATCTGAGCAAACAGGGAAGTGGAGGTCGCCTTAAAAAAAAAAATCAATGACTTTAAACGGAATTTTTTTTACAAACTGAGCAATCAGGAAATTAATATGAAAGGGCTGACTGAGCAGCAAGCAAGGTATACAATGTGCAATAAAAGCTAGACAGTGCGTAGCAAATAACTGAATCTGAAAGGTCTACAGCCCTGAAATAGTTAGACACGCTAGCGCAGCGGGATTTGCAAAGGGGGAACTGTGTCCAGCGCCGCTGGACCGCTGAATCAGAAGACTCTTCCACGGCAAGATGGCAGTTAAACGTCTAAGGCTATTTGGTTTACATGGGCAGGGGCAGACCACTCAAGAGCCAGATAACAGGATTCTGGAAGAGAATCTGTTAGCATTCAAATCAATTGACTTTCACTTACATGAAATTACTTATGCACGATGGAGGAATTTATCAATTAGATTTAATTAGCACCTGGTAACACTATGGTGGGAATGCTCTAATTATTACCACTGATCTAATTTCATTTGAGCTTGGGACAAGCCATGAGGGCCAAAGGTACGTGCTAGGCTGTGAGAAGCAAAGGGATTTTGTTTTTGGAGAACGAAAAGTTGGAAATGCTGAAAATGGAGAGAAATTCACGAGAAGAGAAAGACAACTGGCAGTCAATTGCTACTTCAGACGCACCTTATTGCATCTGTGCATGGAGTTCGCTTGCAAAAGACAAATTTTGGGAGCAGAAGTCTCACCTTGCCAGTGTGAATAGCAACAAGACCACACTAACAATGTGTGCCCTTGGTCCCTTTGGTGGAGTGTGTGTGTCCAGGCAGGTCACGATGTGTCTTCCATTCGGGTTCAAGCTTGGGGGTCCAGTACATCGGTCAATGTGAAACGCAATTTCAGCCAGTAAAAGATCGAATGGAAATAGATCTTATGGCTAAGGCTACTGGGTCAGCATAGCAGCCCAATTATGATCCTAGCTAGCCCTTCTGTCCCTAACGGCTTTCTTCCAAAACCATACAATGCTGGTGCTAAGAGGTCGGTATGGTCCCCAAAATCAGGCGGTATGGGGTAGGCCTACATAGGTTCACCTGCCTTTTAGTGGAGTCTCCTCCAGCTGCCATTAAATTTGATTTCTAGCTAATGGGCTGAAGGGACGAATTTTCTAAACACATGAATATATATATATATATATATATATATATGTGTGTGTGTGTGTGTGTGTGTGTGTGTGTGTGTGTGTGTTTGTGGGCAGAGGAAGACGTCCGCAGTAACGGCATTTCTTTATTTCGCACGTTTCAAGCCATCTGTCTCATTCTTAATGATGGAGTAATAAATTAAAACATAATTACGAAAACAGATTCATATTTAAAATAGCGATTCAAAGATAGGAGGTGAAGAATTAGGAACTCTGGAAATGTATTTCAAAAATCTTGTATTCAATTGCAGTTTTACACCTTTTGGCGTGTTCTCGAATATCTATCTATCTATCTATACATATATATACACATATATACATTATATATACAGGATCATTGCCTTATTCACACTTTGAATGCTAATTAATGGAAGAGCCATGGTGCACACAACTCCACAACCAGTACCCGCCTGAACAGAATATTCATAAACATCCTGCAAAACACTTGCAAGTATAGCGCCAGTCTGCTCTACATAGTGCCCTCTCGCATTTCCTGGAAAAAAGGCTAACCTATTCAGTGCTTTCATATCTGGAAATGCTACAGAATTTACCTGAAGGGTTCCAAGGCAAAATAGTTTATATCCTAAGAAAAACTAATCTTTTGTACTTGAACAACAATGCCTTTTCCCTGATACACCAGAAAGACTGGGATCTCCTGTACTTTAAATAGACGCTGACTAAACAATGTTTTCAAGAGCCTTTGTGTTCTCTTGTATCCATATCCAATATTGGTCATTCATCACATTCTCGCTGTTGGATATTCATCAACACTCTTCTTTATTTTTATTTTTCCTGTTACTTATATACCTTTTACAAGGCAAGTATTTTATACAGCACGCAAAACTGATTAAAAAGATCTATTTACTTCTAATTCAAGTCTTCCATGTTCCTCTTCTGTGATCTCTTATATTAACAAAAAGTTGCACTAAAGACAGGCACACTTTTCTTTACATGCCTGTATCTTATAGTCTACAAACATTACCTATTACTGGTTTCGGGTTATAATTACTTTAACATCTGCAATGGAAATCGAAGCACGGAAATAAAAAAACTTGATCAAAAACATTATATAAAAGAGGTGATCAAACTGGTTAAATGAATCATGTCACTGAGGTAAAAACAAATGTTAATGAAAAAATGAGTATCACAAAAAAAGGCGAAAAACACTATAATTAGCAATTAATTACGAGCTTATTTTGGCATAAGGACTAAAAATCTTGCTATTTTCGCATTAGGATTAAAAATCTTGCTATTTCCGCATAAGGACTAAAAAAAAATCTTGCTATTTCCGCATAAGGACTAAAAAAAAATCTTGCTATTTCCGCATAAGGACTAAAAGATCTTGCAATTTCAACAGTAAAACAATTTTGACGTAACTCTTAACAGTGTCCCATCGAGATTTATCGGACTTTTCCTAAGGTCAGAGGAACCAATAAGTTGCCTTCTGCAGAAAGGTCTACGAATCCTTGAAGTGGAAAACATGTACCTAACAAATTAAATAACATTTTTAGCAACCATGAAACGGATAGTGAAATCCTATCGTTTAAAAGAGATTTTTCATGACACTCATTCTAAGTAAATTCTAAACAATTTTCGTCACACCAAAGTATCGATACTTAAATTACCAGCAACCCTGCTTCAAATAGAGCTGTCGAATACATGAAATAATTTTTCTTCTAATTATTATTATTTTTATTACTATTAATGTAGTGAACGCCCATATGAGAAGAGATACCACTGAGACATATTGCCCCCACCTTAAAATATATATGTTGATGTTCTACAAAGCGAATGGTCCGCAGTCAAGCTTGAGAAACTAGTAATAAAGGTAAAAGCAGATAATAGTCTAAGGTAATATTACGCGAACTCGCTAACAGGTGCCTCCGACGACGGTCTTAATCTTATTGTCCTATATAAGCACATGGGAAGCCCTAACTTGAGCAATTTGTATAATCAGACTCTCTGAAGCTGCAGAAATCCACCCCTGAGAACAATCAATCACAACAATCCAACAAAACACCTGACGCATGTAACAGAAACACAAAAAATTTCGGTACAAACAAGAAGTCTAACTAACATTAATTTTTCTGAAGCATTATTATGTATTTTTAAATTTTGAAAATGACTACTATCACGAGATAATCAAAATTACTAAGTATAGAGTTTCTAATACACAACGTATCAAACCTTAAGGGTTTGGTACAAGATTTTCTCTTCTATAAAGATTAGTTCAAGTCACATCCCCCAACTGAATATAGGATTTCCTGATCCGTGACCGTATCTCTATTAAGGTTACCAACTACTTCATTCTTCATTCTGTGTAGATGAGAGCGAATATAACTATAATAATAACCGCACCATGCATAGGCTGCACTCTCTAGTTACAGAGGGAAATGGGTTCCACGTATAAAATAACAAAAAATTTTCTCGAAATTCAATTTTTCTCTATGTCTTTACAGTAAAACAACACTTTTTCGTCGACAAATGAGCATGTGAAAAATCCGTAAGTTTGCTGGTATATTTAACACACAAAAACAAATTTTACAAAATATAACCTATCAAAATATAAAAAAATTGTTTTAGCCAAGCAGTTATTCTGAACTTCAGACCTACAACAATAATGGATTAGTATTAAAACATTGCAGAATATATCTACAGATAGAATCGAGGTTCCGTATACATGAACCGCAACAGTGAAGCAATGAACATCACAAAATATACTTTTCCAAAATCTTTGGGGGCATTATAGCCTTCGTATCAAACCCTTTCACCATTAAGACTTAAGTTTCCTGTCATGACAATATGGCCAAGCACACTTTTATATGCTTGATAACCTTTCTGATTTATATTCCTAAAGATTCGTAGCATCACTAGCACCATTTTACTGCAATCTCTTTTACAGTAATCTAGTAATAACAATCCTAATGGTTAAATTCTGAACTACGAAGATCAAAGGATTTTACAATGGCTTTCACAAAGAACTGAGACAGTATTAACTAAATATCATGTGAGACAGTATTAACTAAATACAGCATGTAAATCGTGCTTCGACATGAAGTAAGATCACCGCCAGATGCTGGAACTGTTGATGGTGAAGGTCCTTAATCTTATGGTGTACGTTTCAAAACCACTGCTCTAGGTATTACACCCATGCCCCGGCCTCAATTTATCAACGAAGACTGAGAGGTAGCGTGCCAGAGGACCATCATACAAGCACTTAGTCTAACGATTTCCGTAACCCCGCATTGCTTACAATTCAAAAATCATTTGTATGCAGTGTTTGACGTCTCCACGCTAGATAAAATCTAATTAAGAAGCAGGAGAGCCAAATTAAAACGAATCTCTTTGTTCTACAAAATAAAGAAATATTATGTTGTATCCCGACTGGAAGATTTATTTAGAATAGCCCTTAACTATCCCAATTTCCCCGGATACTAGCATCTCAAAATCTCATGAAAAGACAAGGAGAACCAATAATAATCAAATTTTTATTACTCCATATTTCAGATCGCCAATCTGCTACAAGAGTTTACTAGATGAAGTCATGAAAATAACAAATCACTGCACTCTTGCCCGAAATCAAATACGTATGTTCCAAGTAACACAAAACATGCATTATCCAGTTTTGTCGTTATACGTTATATCCCGATTTCCATTATTTAATCACTGGCTTCTTTATACTGTACTTCCAGGTGGTAAAAATCATGATCGTATCAAGCATACGACAAAAGATCAGAAAGTCAAAATAACATTTCTAGGTCACTTTCACCTGAGTTAAATGAATTTCCAAGTAATCTTTCTTTCTCATAAATAAAATACTAAATTCTTTTTAAACTATGGAGAAAAAGGAGAGAAATTTTTATACTGAATCTAACGTACTCCCTTTTTCGTTTTTTAGCAACTTACATCACTGCAAAGAATTTTTTGGCCCCACTTATCATGAAAAAATGTATCAATTACAATACATGTCTTTCCTTAAAAGAAATTGCACTTCTTGTTTGAGTCTGTCTTGTAATAGTTCTTTCTAATGATGACATAAGAAAATGCCACTATTTCCAATGATCTCTCTCTCTCTCTCTCTCTCTCTCTCTCTCTCTCTCTCTCTCTCTCTCTCTCCGTCACAAGCGATACTCTGAGAGACTTGAATTCCCCGTCTTCATCATCTTAAAATACTGTATCAGGCCGTTATCATAGTCTCCATGAAACATAACTTACAAATAATCATACATATTAGCAACAAATGATGACAATTGAACCAACGTTCACGCAAACAAAATAAAACAAGAAACATTTTCTAATTTCCCAAGTGGTCTAACAAAGTTCATTCCTTCAAAGGGAAAGCTTTGAGATCAAAAAGAATATGTGAACCTTAAACTTTTTATACGTCTTTCACATTCAAGGAAAGAGATGAATAATGTTGTGGAAAGACTGTTCTGATCTTAAGAGCTTTTATCTTTTCCTTTTGAACTGATGAACTGTTGAATTTTTTTTTTTTTTTTTACACTATACTACAGCAAACAAGCATCACATCAAACGTCAAAGCCTCCCTAAATATATATGCTGATAATTGAGTGAAAGAATGAATCACGAAATTTAGGCTATAAAGCCAGCCAAGCACGGGACTTATTTCAACGTTCAGCGCTTAAGACAGTGAAAAGTGTAAGTTGGAATTGTTGGACAGCAAGAAAAAGGACACCAAAAAGATCTAAAGATAAAATTGGGAGAAAACTCCACGTCTGCACTAGGCCGTAAATTAGTGAGGTTGAACAGCAAGATGAAGGGAGAGGGAACTGGGGTAATGTAAAAGGCTGAAAACTGGAAGCGGCTAAAATTCTAAGCAATACCTAAAGTGCAATGCGTAAGGCGCACGGTCGGCGCTAGTACCCTACAGGTATATATATCAATAATTAGAAACGTTCAAGAAGAAATCACATTAATTTTTTCTATAATAAAGATCACTCCTTTTATGACTTTACTAATTAAGTTACGATGCACTGTGCACAGTAAAATAAACATGTTGACCTTAGAGATTCGAAATGTCTTGAAATATGCGCTTAAATGGAGTTCAAGTTCTCGCGATAAAAAAAAATATTCCAATCATAAGAATGACAGCCACTCGCAATAAAAAAAAAAAGTCTTATCATATGAATGACAGCCAAGTATTCTTTACCGAAGTCAGGGGAAATTCCTCCTAAAATCCCACACAATAGCTTTTGGCAAAGAATTGGCCTCCACTAAAGTAAACAAACTCTCATTACATACTGGTGATGGTGATTACCTATGAATCGTAGGGGGAAGCGCAATTATGGAGAGGCGAAGGACAGGTTGCACTCTGCATGTCACTTAGTATATGTGGTTGTCAATCGTTCGGATTTTATTTTTTAATTTTTAATAATAGGTGTTTACATTTACATACTAGAAAAGAGCACTGACTTTACTGTAACCTCTTAACCTCTCAATTAGGAAATAATGTTGAGGATGCTATTTACGATTGAATATAAGCATGGTCAAGCTCAAGTAATCAGCGCCAATAGTTTTAAAATGTGACTTTCACACCTTTGCTATACATAAACATCAAATTTTACTTTAATACTAGCAAATTCATATAAGACATGAGAATAAAAACTGAGGGAAAAATAACTACTTTATTCTACACCAAGATGTGATCTAAACACTTTTTTCTAAGTCTGAAATATGCTTTAGGTGTGTAGAGGAGATTTCAGATCACCGAAATCTTTAAATACAACCCTTGAAAACAATGAAACTTTCATTTCTCTTGCGTACAGAAAGGGTAAATTGCTAATACTAATCTATAAATTTGATATATTTACTCATTCAGATTCGTTTATGTGAATCAGTGATGAATAAACGCCATGAAAATTATTATTTAAGTTCTTGTCATTATTGCTAATATCGCTTTACCTCACCCAATGTAATTCTAATCAATTACTGAGGATGAAGAACTTTACATAATTAACTGTAACCTATGTCGAAACACCAATTACGCCATATAATCTTTCAGAATACTCGTACACTCTATTCTTTCCTCAGTTTATCCTAAATTTTATAAGCACATAATGAGTATTAGCTTAAGCAAATTACCTCTTTTAAGTTGAATGTCAGAAGGATTATGCTTTATTCTCTTTGAGCTCATTATTTCCTCATTGTTTGACATTTTGTATGCAGGAAAAAAATTTTTAAGTAAAGAACACATATTGTTCTGGAATATAGCCATAATTAGCTGAAACCTGCAGAAGGAGCTGGATATCAGTGCATTTATTTTTAATGTAATATAGGAAAAATCTTTCATACTTCAATCATTCCTCACGATGACCAATATTCAGCTTCGGGTGAAGAACTACAAAACATTCTTATGCAACTGTACATTTTGTTATTGCATCTTCTTTTTACCTAAGGAAGAAATAACAGCTACTAAAAATAAAGGATGGTACATTACTAAAAGCAGGAATAGAGATGGAAGCAAGCGTAACACATTTCCAGTGTTTCTTGATGCTTGATCAGAGAATTTAAAGGATGCTGGCTAAGATCGCTTTATGGACTGGTCTTTGAGTACTATACACTGCTGGCAAACAGCCCCTTGGCCTGCTGGATATGCATGGCACTAAAACATCGTCTCTCATTTGCACACTCCTGCTGTTAGTGGGTCAGATATCTACAGTAGGTCTAATGACAGTTGATCTCAGTATATAAATCAGGATTCGCTAAATAATGTGCTAAGCAATACAACGAAAATAGAAAAGTGGAATAGTAAATAAGCAAACGAAAAGACTACTATGCCTGCAGCAATGAAGCAACGGTTTCTTTTACCAAAAATATATAAATAAAATAAAATAAAGACGATCCAGAGAAAAATAAAACTTGGTGCTGCTGATACGGTGGAATTAAGGATGAGCAAAACATCAAAATTATGGTAACTTTGAAACTGTAAATAAGCATAAAAAACAAGATACGTTAATATGTTAGTACTGATCTTAAGATTCATCAGTGCAATGGCAGGACAGGTTTAATGTAATTTATAAGCAATCAGCACAGAATCTATAACAACCCAAAGAAAAACCCGGGCTTATTGGGACAATTTACATGGAAACGATAAGGAAGATCCGCATACTTTCCTAACATATTTCTGCCACCCCAGTCCATCAATCTTGTCCCTTGATTTATAACTATTATTCGATAGCTTGATCTTCATCAATGAATAAACATCTATTATTGTGTTTCTATTACTTTATTCACAGAAAAAATTACAATCTTACATAAATTTCTTGCAGATTCACCTGTCTCCAGCAGAAACGAATTTTGTAAAAGCGTCAAACTAATTTCAAAGATTTCCTCGTGTTTATTTGCAGAAACCGCTTACTGATAAAACCGAGAGATTCAAGGCTGACAATCTCGTGTCGTAAATGAATTTCATGGAACGAAATAAATTCATTTTTATACAATGAATGCCAAGGTTTAGATGGCCAATAAATAAAACGAGTTTAGCAAAAACGTTGTAGTTGCGTAAAGTGGATTTTGCTTGTTAATGTAATCTGTAAATTACAATTTACAGTGTTATATGTATCTGCATGCATACATATACGTACATGAACACATCTAACATTCTTATGTATATGGGAAGAATTACCTTTTCGTATGCCATATTGATTCAAATGATTAAACTGGTATAAGTTACATTCTTTTTTTACTTAGTTCATTTCACAAACAGTAGCTAAATGACTTTTGAACACTGCTGAATACCTTTCTATTTCCGTTGACCGAACCAACTAAACAAGGAAGTAAGGTACATAAAAACAACGTACTCGTCAGTGAAAGCAGTACTTTCCAGAACTTCCTTAAATTCGGAGTATAATTTTCACTATTCAGTAAGAGAGGGAAAGGGATGCCCACAGGCCAGAGTAAGCAACCGCCTTCCTTTCATGGTTAGTGGGAGATGAATTAATCAGGACCAGGTTTCGTACGAGGCATTACTAAGGCTGAGGGGTCCAGAGAAGCGAATCCATCTGGTCATGGTAGGGCAGACAAACCAAGGCGATGTAAGGCTGGGTATCTTTAGTCATTCTAGCTTAAGAATTAGGAGACAACGCTTATTCTTATTCATAAAGAAAATAATTATCTTTACATGACTCTCTAACAGATAAAGAAAGAGAATCTTATATTTACAACCACTAAGCTACAATTTAATTTATTTATTTTGATTTATTTTCATTACTGTGAAAAGATAAGGAATTATTCGACGTCAATCGTTAATAACTATGCTATATGTTGGGAAAAATCAAAGCAAATATGAAAGGAATATTGAACATAAAATTCAAGAATTCTGAGGATTATGTGGTGAAAAAATAAATAATATATGAAATTAATTACAATATACATACGAGTATCATGCATGCAATGCTTGAAAAAATCATTCATCGATATATCAGAAACATAGCATTCGATAACTTTTTGTAGAAAACGTGCAACGGTCATTTATCTCTTCATTTACTTACTTTTAGAATTAACCGTGGTGTTAAATTATTAATCTACGATCTATGCATTATTTATAGAGTCATAATATGATCACAAAACAACCTCCTTGCCTCAGCCTTCCTTTTCAGTCAGTTCCATCGAATTTACCACTCTCAAAAGACAAAGACTCGCAAGAATTGCTATACATTCGGTGCTCAGAGTTACGGAACAATTTAACCCGTATATGACTTCAAACTATGATGTTTTATTTCAATGAAGTTTCCAATCCGAAACCATACATGATAGGGAAATAATTAATCAGCCCACGAATCAGTTAACAGAGTAACTGAATGTCTAATCTGATAATTATTATAAACTGGTTTCACTGATCCCACGGTCACCGACGCAGTAAATACATACTTATATCATTTACGATAACAGCCCTGAACATTTTTTCGTACCCAACAACATTCATACAGTTCATGTATGCCAATGAATACTAAATCACCTCAGGTCCATGCAATTATGAGTAAGAAATGAAAATTAAAGTTACATAACAAAGACCAGCAATAAATTAGAAATCAAATCTTGTGATGACGACCAAGCTCTTCGTCGCTTGACTTCAAAATCTCCTATGCGAGAACTCTGGATAAAAGATAATTATTGCCCATTTCTAGATCTCAATAAAATTCGTTCACTTTCAAAACATAACAAAAGTATCATCTTAATATGTACCAGCAAGTTGGCTCGCAATTAAGTGGCATGGAAATTCCTCCTCAAAATTAGATTATGCCGCATTGATTACTTCAAGCAATAAAGAATGATAATTTATGTGAATTATTCTCTCAGTCCCCTTTAAATATTGTATTTGGGCTGACTTTCTCAGAATATCATTAAAAGAAAACTGTTACCAGTTTTTCAATCTATAATAGAAGTTTTTCCTACTCTTTTGATTTCCATGAGATTATTTTTCTTACTTTCCTTAAAAAACATCTCATGTTTAATACACACTAGGCCAGGAATTTTGAATTTATTAAAAAGAGAGAAACATAGTTGGAATGCATATCGAAAACTTTTATCAAAAACAAAGCACAACAGAATAACGAAGTAGACTGCAACATCCCCGATCAAATACAAGAACTACGAATTGGTCTTAAAATATGAAGACTACGTGAATCGGACGAAAAATTGACAAACTGATCGTAACAGTACATGACTGCAGAAACATGGCAAGAGTTTGCAATTAATTTCTAGCTTGTTTAAGATACTTTCACTTACAAGATCAAGCCGGGAACGCATTCCTTTATGAATTCTATGTTTGTATCGATCAGTTATGTTTGTCGCAACAAGTCACTGTTACTTAGTCAAAAAAATATTTGTTCTTGGTTCATTTGGGGCACTTCTGTTGAGCAAAACAAAGCAAAACAAACTCTGACATAAATCTGACCCTTGCCGATCACTAGACGATCAGCTTACAAGTGTACTGCAACTAATTCAATTTGAACATTCGCCAAAGTCATGAAAATGTTTCCGACTTTGCAAAGCCAACCAAGGCATACGCTGAACTGCAGTGACCCTAACCAGGAAATCAAGAGTGGTTTCGTGAGTGCTATGTTGCCTCACCAAGGCCTATGGTCGCAGAAGTCTCAAACATAATCCGGCCTCTGGGTCTGTTCAGCTATAATACTGCTTATACAAAAATATCAATGTCAGAACTGCATGGGTCCAGCGTATCGCTGTTTTGCATAATTATACTTTATACAAGAAGAACAGCATATATAGGGAGGCAAAATTTTGTTACACCCTATATATCATTACGTCACTAATTATGGCAGTGAAGAGAATATCACCGTTGTCACTATGTTGGTAATGTTTAAATTTAAACGGTAAGTAGTTGGCACTGCTGCATTGCCATTTCAGTCATTAATGGGACAGAAAAAATTTATTTTTCTACTATGCTGTTGTACTTTTTCACGGCCATAAAGAAACTGTTAAAGTTGCACTTTCACATGCGGACAAAGGTACATAAAAACAATAATTATCTTACATATCGCGAAAAGCATCTATTTCTCATATTTTTTGTTACCACAAGACAGTGGATGTTTACAGAACTTTAAGTTTGCGCGTGTAATCTGCCTAATGGGGAACTAATTTTTAAAAATGGGCAAACCAGTATGTGCACGAATTATCTGGAGAGACATTTAGTTTTTCGATTATCGGTAATTTTCATCTTACCATGAATTTTCTAAAGTAGGAAAGATTATTAGCATTCGCATGTTGTTTGGTGAAATGGTTATTCATCTGGTTAGAACTGAAGAGGGATACTTTATGCTAACTTGCATTATACCAGTAATGCTGTAAAAGTAGTATACTAAAAACAGTCATTCCTTTAACAGACCAAAAACACATTTACAAATTCATACGACGGAAATGGACTTGCAAACGCAATTTTAAGACAAGATCAAAACACTATAAATGCTTTTCACGAGACAGATATAAAGGAACAGAACATAAACAGAGTTGTCTTAAAAATATCAAGAGCCACATTAAATTCTATTTTGTCTTCTTATCTGTTATTTCTGATTTATAAATCTGTCAATATATTCATGGAAACAGTCGAGCAAACACATACATAACCCTACTACATTTTGTTAGGAACTCTCCCTCAAATGACTGCGCAATGAGAAAGCAATTCTCCAATCCCTCTGCTGAGATCATTTTCATGCTTTAATAAGCAATCAAATACAGCACATAAGAAAACCCATATTTTTCCACTTACTCATGTCATCATGTTTGCTTGTGTGAGTAGTTTGGGAAATTTGGAGTGCCGCAAAGGATGAAATATCCTTTTAAAAGTCTGGGAACCCTATAAGATAAATATTATTGTGAATAAAGACAAAAGGAATAAAAATGAACTTCTACTCATAATAACGATGACATGTCTACCCAAGCATGCATTATTCTTCAGCAAGCATGAACTTCAAAACAATTCATTCATATAATGAGGCGCCAACTTTCTTCGCCTCTTCTGAATTACTACATAAAAGACATTAAGCTTTATTTAAATTGTACCTCGATCAAATCATTCGGTACTATTATCGTTTTGAAATAATATATATATATATATATATATATATATATATATTATATATATATATATATATATATATATATATATATTTATACACACACACACACATACATTTTATGTATATATACTATATATATATATATATATATATATATACATACATATATACCTTTTACTTTAACCTTTTACTGTAACCATACAAGCAAAAAGGTCACGAACATTCTGATAATAATGTCAACATTTTAAAAAACATGGATGTTATTAAATATGTTAAAAGATATGTGTACAATTATTAGAAAATCATCATCGTCATCGCCTCTAAAACTCTGCTGCTCCTGTCCATCCTGTGCTTTATCTCCCTCAAATCTCAATTCATCATCTGTTCTTTTGGTGCCTACATGACCCCATCTGACGCTTGTCACGTACTATTCTCCTAGGGATTGTGCGAAGGATATGTCTAAGCCATCTCCAATTCCCTTTCTTATTCATTCATTCACTCATTCGTTATAAGGATGCGGAAATAACAAGGCCGAACCCAGCAATCCCCAAACTGATTGAGAATTGTAACGACAGCGCCCGGTGTTTGATTCAGTGACTCTAGATCAGTATTTCCCAACCTGGGGTGCTGGAATCAATAATAGGCGGTGGTGGGAGGCAATACATAGGCTACATGGCGGTAAAATCACCCAGCAGTGCATATTTGAGTTTGTCCATGGTATTTTCTTTTTCTCGGGTTTTCTGATTTCTTCTGTGAGCAATAATGGCACTTTGTTTTAGTTTTAAGAAATTAACAGAATAAAATCTAATGATCAAGGAGTACAATTCGCTTTCTTTTATCCTAGTAATAATATCAGTTACTGTTAGGTGGTGCTGGACTGGCTTGACCTGACTGCAGGGGGTGCCAGGATCAGAAAAGGTTGGGAAACACTGCTCTAGATCATTGAGAAAATGCGATCATACTCCTACTTCATACTTTATCGATGATTAATGCTTATAAGTTGGTTGCCTAAGCAGTAAGTACGACTGCAATTCCTTCTTTCATACCATTAAACTGGAGCCCTTGGTCCACAAAAAGTGGAGGTGATTTATACAGACTAAATAGTTCCCAAGAGAAAGTGAAAGAGAAAAGAATTTTGCTAGAACTTCACTGAGATATTATTACTAGCAATCCACCTCTCTATAGTCATGAAAGATCTTGGCTTGCATCCAGAGAAATATGCTAATAGGCGTCACACACACACACACACACACACACATATATATATATATGTGTGTGTGAGTGTGTGTGTGTATGTGTGTGTGAATAAAATCCCTTACTTCATTCAACTCCATATCTAGAAAGAGACCACCTGTTGGTAGTGAGAAGTTCCGTGTCAGTGACCGGGAATCTTGCCATCTTCAGTGATATTAATAGCGACAGATCTAATTCACGGTGCACATTTTCCCAACTCCAGTCCTACCACAAACTTCCTTTTATTGAAGGAAATAAGAAGCTAACGCTTCACGGACTGCGAAAGCAATTCGCTTTTTAGAAGCAAACATTTATTTCAGAAAAAATAAGTCCTCACTGACAACCCCACAAAGTAATTCCATATTTTATAATCCTTCCTAATGCAGTTTTCTTTTCGTTACAGACCCTTTATTGAATAAGTAACTTTAATATCTGTACCCACAATATTCAACAACGAATAAAATGTCCTCATTAACTTTTAATGAACAATGATGAATAAAGCCGGGGAATTAATACATTATGTTCAATGGATCTGCACAACTAGCTTCTGAATCACAGGCAATTTGGCGTCTCCATTTTACAGTTGAAGCTTCATTGCTAATGAGATAAAATTTTGATTTATGTTCAAGGACAAAGGATATTGTTCTCAACTCAATAACTCGGATTACGAAATGATCTCCCTGTCCTGATTAAACTCCGAATGCAAAAATAATACTGATACTAGGTTACAAACATGTGATCTGTCTATTAAAGATCTCGCTGAAACTACAAAAACTGGTGAGAGAGAGAGAGAGAGAGAGAGAGAGAGAGAGCTAAATGATCAGGACCCAACCGTTTATCAAACCAAACAACAATGACCTACTTTCAGTTCAAAAAGGTCTGCTGTACATAAGAATAATTCAATAATACACATATTTATACATATATTTATACCTAACCTACAAAAGAAATATTTGCTTAAATGTACCACATCAAATTGAATGTTTAAATAAGATTGTGTAATTCCATGCATTACTGTATTCGATAATATAGATATTAAAATATGCTTTTTAAAGGCAAAGCAATCTTTTTATTTTTGCCCTGACTATGGAAAGCCTGGGACGAGCATATTTTTACAATTTTATACTAGCATTCTTGATAATTTCCAAACGTTTTGGTGGTTTTGCACCATAATATACGAGGGTCTAAAACGTGTTCCTAAAATTAATAGCTATCGTCAACATCACTAATTTTACAAGATATCTTTGATAGCTAAACATTTTGTAATCCTCGCTCAACACGGTGTATAATACTTACTATACAGAATATGCAGTTATATCTCAAGGAGGTGGTTATCCCTGATAAAATTAGGCATTCAGATATTTTTTATTAAAGAAATTACACTTCAGACAAAGAAAGTAAGTTATTCACAAAAGCGAAATACAGCTTCTTTTAAAAAGAAACTTTACAATTTCCCAACTGTAAAAAATACCAACATTTTACGACAGCGACAACAACAACAACAACAACAACAATAATAATAATAATAATAATAATAATAATAATAATAATAATAATAATAATAATAATAATAATAATAGTAAATAAATAATTAAAAAGTAAATAAGTCAATAAATAAATGAATAAATAAAGCCGGCCGCCTACCAAAATGATCTACTGATTAATCAGTCATAATCTAAAAAAGGTAAAACATGTTTAAAATATATTGGCTTTCAACTTGAAAAGACTTCTGATCGATTAAGCATTTCTAATTCTTGTCTTTGATCATCTCTTTCCAGTCAACCTGCCACCCTGATTTTTATTCGTTTGAAATATCAATTCCTCATGAGTGATTATTTCCCTTCGGTCATGACTGAAATTACCGATGACACTAAATTTCGTTTTTCAAAACTGTCAGAAATAATGTGCTTCACATTCTCTCTCGTCCTCCTGGAGTAATGATCACACTTCCACCCACGGATACCTTGGAAAAGCTGATTACTTCTGTTCAATCTCTACATTCTAATGTATTATTGTAATTACATTTACTGAAGGCAAAGATATAATTTAGTATTTAAGGGATTGATTCTTATTTAAACAAGGTCAAGTGTCAATAGAAGCAAACAAATTTCTTCCGAACACATGACACAAATATAGCTATTATATTGCAATACGCTCGGAGCATTCAGTATCACATCAAAAGGGGATTAATTACATGTCAATGCGAACGGGGAATAACTTTTGCAATACTGATGAAACCGTGTAAAAAAGGATGTTGATATATTAAACTAGTCGTCAAAGGATAGTAAGATTTTCGGTTGACATACACGTAGTGCGAAATCAAGAAACTGATTACTGATTTGTTATCCTATTAAAATGAATGTCTATTAGGTGAACAAAAAGTAAAATTTACAGCATCGATGCAAACATTGAAATACACCTTGGTAAACGTAAGAATGGAATACACATCACTAGTGTCTAGCACTGAGAATTAATTGAGGATAATGGACATGGTAGAGCAATAATTTGGTATCTCCTCTTCATATATTATGACAAATAAATTAAAGAAACAGTCCTCAATATTTATGTTGCACGGGAGGAAACAGTTTTAGCTCTCCAGTGAGCTAAAACTCAAGTTACTAACGAGAAGAACGCCTTTAATTACGATGAAAATACTTAAATAGGTGAAGTTCAGACGCGAACACAAGCCAGTATTAAACTTTGGAATATCTTTCAAGCCATGGACACCTGGTGATGATGCGGGGAACTACTTAGGCCCTTAAAATAAAAAAAAAAAATAAAAATAAACAACACACTTCCGTGCAAAGATGAGAAAGTATGGCATTAGGAAATTTAATGGAACTGAAAAGGCAGCAACCGTGGAAGTAAAACGACCTTCCACATCCCTGTACAATAGGCTGAAAAAACTATTATATGAATATAAATATTAAAGCTTAATTTCACCTGTATAGCTGTCCTTGCAGGAAAGCTTGGCATGATCGTGCACGGGAAGTTCACCGCCATCAAATCACCTCGGGAAAATGCACGCAAGGGAAAAATTTAGATCAAACAAGAAAAAATCTTAAAATTACCGAGTGATATCATCGAAAGATATATATGTGTGTGTGTGTGTGTGCATGCATAAGTACCGAAACAGCATAAAATATTACTAAAGAGTCGTTCTTTGTTGTTAACATTTTCGCAATCGATGAAACTCGCCCATAAAAGGCTCGCACTGCATACCTTCCCACCGTTAGTTTTACTAAAGATTAATAGTAGCACTTAAAAAGGAATTTTCTTACACCAGAACTAACAAAAGGGAAAGAAAGCTGTGCTTTTGTGGCCATTTTCCTTACAAAATGGGAACCAATCGAATGGTAAAACTTTTTGAAAATGTGAGAAGTACCAAAAACAACTAAATGTCGTGTTCGGATATGGGTAGCTGATGATAACATAGTCAAAATTTTGAATGGCCATAATCATTTTGGCGGTGAAGACAAAAGTCGAAAAAATTCTGTAAATATTCGTCGGCAAATCGAAACTACACAGTTGCCTAATGTTTTACCATCTGCTTTTAATTTAAAGAATGCAGACAGCCCCGTGCAAATATTTATTAAAGAGGATGCTTTTACATTTCTCTAAGTGTGTTAATACGAAAAATTCAAGCATGCGGACTTGAAAAGTTAAGTATACCTTAGTTTCACCAGACCACTGAGCTGATTAACAGCTCTCCTAGGGCTGGCCCGAAGGATTAGACTTATTTTACGTGGCTAAGAACCAATTGGTTACTTTGCAACGGGACCTACAGTTTATTGTGGAATCCGAACCACATTATAGCGAGAAATGAATTTCTATCACCAGAAATAAATTCCTCTAACTCTTCATCAGCCGGCCGCGGGAACTGAACTGCGGACTTGAAACAGACGGTGCATTTGCAGATGCGCATGCTGGATGCGCTGCTGTCGTAAAGGTGGATATGAGTAAGAGATCAGATCAAAGGTTTCACACCACCCCTTTTATCATAAAGCCTAATTTTTTCTTACAATACATAACACATACATACAACCACCCATAATCATACAACTAATATCTTACTAGTAATTACATATTACGAATTATTTCCGAATAATCTTAAGCTTACTAACTAAGGATAATACTAAATAATTATTTGCATATGTTTATACTAGCTTCCCATTAAGATATTGCTCCAACTAATAGTGTACGGTACAATCTTAACATTAAACACTCCTTCACTTGAGGAAACAGTCTATTGACACAAAGGAATCCAGCATTGGGTGATGAAACGCTTCAGCACAACAATCTGTACAACCTTTTTTTTCTTCTCCAAATCACAAAAACAGTAGCAAATAACAAAATTCAATTGCTGCTTCCGGTGCTAAATCACAAAATCTTTCTTAGCAGGAATCTTGAAGCGTTATGCCATTCAACCCTTCAAGGACAAATGTTTTCTTCCACGAAAGGAATACAATTAAAAACTATAGTTGTGCACAGCTATCTGGTTGCTACTGCAATGGCAGCCACTTCCGAAGAGGGTGCCGTCGGGGGTTGCAGCTCAGCTAACAAATCTAAACAAAAATAAGAAAGTTACAATAATTCTCAGAGTGAAGTGACCCTACACAACATACAAAAATAAGTTACAATAAGTTACAAAATTAACAAACAAATTAACATTTGTACTTGAGCAGAGTAGTTGAAACATTCGAAGCTCGGTACGAGAATGAACTTTTCTCATTTGCGCCTCAAGAGGTTATTGATTACCTTGAAGATACCTGGATAGGTAAAACAGATTTGACATTTCGTAAGGTTGCATTTTATGCTCCGTACATGTCATCGCGTTTTTCTCCTTGGTATCCTGAACCATCTACTTACCTTGATTAAATGTTTCATCATTAAATTGGCTCTTGATTGGTTAAGAAAAGTACTTTTAAAGCTGTATGAATCGTAAGTGGAATTTTAAAAGGTCATTGGATACAAAAACTCATGCTAGACGCTAATAGGCCTAAGATTACCGAGCCACTGAAACTTGATAGTACTCAATACAATTCCTTGAAGCTTCGGGTTTTAGACCTATAGGGAAAAGAAAGGAAACTGAACACAATACCACAATATCGGAGATAGATGACCTCAGGTCGAAGTGGAATTGAGAAAATAAACTTCGTTCTATGCTTTCAAGATCGAAAAATGGAACGAATCAACTTTCCAAGCAGTGAGATCTGTCGTGCCTTGCGAAGCATGTCACTGATACTTTACAATAGGGCTAATAATGGGTGTCTAGAATAAAAATGCATTACGTACAAAAACTATTACACTCACCAAGAGCCATAATAAAGAACGTAAAATTTTACTGATAGACAGATGAAGCACCAATTAAAACACATGTGACAAATGTAAAAACACCAATCATAACAGATGCAAATGGTACTATATGCCTCAACTTGGGAATAATGAAGAGTTTGGCTACCCCAGGAAGACGGTTCTTTCACGCCAGAATGCAGGAAATTAATTACTTTTAAAAAATGCCGTTATCGATTTTCGAGATATATATTAAATTAAGACTTAAAAACTTAACTGACAAACCTTTGGTTCACGTTAATGAGGAGGATAACTTGACACTTGTCGAAAACAGTGTGCGCTGTCAGTCTCGCATCCGCTTGCTACTGCAAACCTCTCGAGACTGATGATCATTCACGACACCAGCTCAGGAGTAAAATGACTTTCGCAGATAAAAAAAAATTGTTAAGAAAAGGGGCTTGTTAATTACACTAGATTTCCAAAATACTGTAGTAATTGCAAATACAGTAATGGAAAAATAAGAGACATCTGATTCTCATCTAGATAGAAAAAAGAAAATTACTGCGTAAGATAACGGACGAATTCAAAACAATAATAAAACGGCGTCTCTTCTATGTTGTGAGCAGTCCGTACTTGAGCATCTGGAAATTTGAATTTTGATGGCTAATTTGAATGGCATACTGTAACTTTGAAATATCATTATTTCAAAAAACAAACCCCTAAAGCTTCCAGAAAAACTAAATATCACGCCTGTATCTTTTACCGTTATTGCTCCCCAGATATGTTATGTCCTTCAAACCTACCCACCCACGCCCTACCACATCCCATGACCGCCAGAAAGATATCTGGATCTCCAAAACGGCTTAACGGATTTCGATGACATTTGGCACCATTAGAGACCTTAGTGTGAAACCACTAAAGCCAGAGTTTCATCCCGGTCGATTGAATATTTCGAGTTATAAAGGGCCAAAGTTGGGGTTTTTGTGTACTCGGGTGGCTGGGCTTTACTAACCACCAACTACCGTGGCGGTTGATATCATTTTAAAAATATTTGTCAAACTTGCCCATCATTTATTGGCCTCATGCCAACTATTTACATGATCTGTCATTATTGTCTATTATCTTGGTCATTATTAATTATCTACAAGCATTATAGCTATCATCTATTGTTCTCTCATTTTCCCATCATTGTCATTTTATTAATAATTCTGCTTGAGCTACTATCTAAAACCTTAATATAATTTTAATCATTTTTACATTTATTTCTAATAAAGCTTTCAAAAGAATATTAGTAGTCAGATGGCAAATTAATCGACCATGAATATCCTGTGAGGAAGAGTGGCTCTTTTAAGAACCAAAAGATGATTTAATCAGAGCTAATGGACTGTTCAGAAAGTTTCAGACAAAATCCATAGTGGTTTTTTTGAATACATCTAAAACAATTCAGAGGATGATCTCCCATGTCGATCTAATATTGCCATCATTTTCAGGAATGACTAAGATTCACACACACGAACAAACATATGACCTTTTAGTTTCCCTTTATTTATATATAGAGAATAGTCTATACATATGCAAACATACATTTTATTAATAATTCAACATTACTAAGGTATGGACATGACGTCAAAATTTGACCAAAAGATATATATATATATATATATCATATATATATGTATATATATTACTTTTACATATATATAAAATATATATTTAAATGTATAAATGTATATATATATATATATATATATATATATATATATATATATATATATATATATATATATATATATATATATATATATATTTGATCATGTCCCACATTTAATTATGTTAAATTATGAATAAAACATCTGATAAAAAGGAGTCTGACAAAGTTTTGGCCAGCATTAAGTCAGGAACTCCTGCAGGAGATGGTGTAAGTCAGTGGTCCCTACCAATGAGATAGGTCGCTATTTGGGCTTGAAAGAGAGTTGTGCCATTTGAAAAACAGATGTCTATGAGCAGCCTGTAGTGCCCTGAGAAACTGATGCTAGTTAGGGGCATCTGTACAGTTGCCAGCACAGTTCCTAGCCACCTTCTCAAATTTCTGGTGACAGATGCACTGTACAGGCACCCAGGGGTACCCCTTTTGCTGGAGCTTATACAGAAATGTGTATGGCACTTGCCCATTACTGCCATCGTCTTCATGGTGGTGGTCCTGAGCCTCAGAGATGGCAGGGGCTGTGTACTGTGATGCTTTAGAGGCCTTTAGCAACTCATCTGCCTTCTTCAAGAGGTTCACCATGGCATACCTTCAGTGTAGGGCAGGGAAGCATAGATGTAGGTTGACAGAGGGCGCAGCCAACCCTCCCAGGTGAGCTGACCTTCTGCTTATTTGCTGTCGAGTTTGGAAGGATGAGAAGGAACTCAAGCACAGATGTATCTGGCATGGATGGATGGCAGAATAGAGAACTCCATGAAAGCATGAAAGGAACTGACACAGTTCTTGGTAGTGAATCCCCCCCCCCCCGGCCAGCCAGTGCACACTGTGGGGGAGACAATGTCGGAAATCATCTCAAGGACATAATCTTCCTTTTTATTATTGAGCTCGTGAATGGGGCGAAAGTGTACCTCCACTCTCTGGAACCAGGCAGACAAATCATTTGATGAGAAAGGAGGCAGAAGTAAATTAAGAATGGTCACATAGTGCTTTTGTTTGATAGCATCTCGTGCATGGTTTAAACTTTACTTCTTTCTAAGCAGTAGATTGACCTTATTACGTCAGTTGGGCGGCACTGACCCTTCTTTGCTTACCAGTGGAGGACAACAGAGGGTTTTCAAAGGAAAGCAAGCCAGAGCTCAGCACTGTATTTAGTCCTCTAGTGACTGGTTGCAATTACAGTAGGTAGGGAATGGCTGGGAACCATGTTGTCTACCTAGTTGCTCCAAGGGGTCACCAATGTAACTCATACACAGGATGCCCAGAATACACCAGTTAGCTGTCGAGATCTGATCCGCTTTTGACACGCTGTGTTCAGACAGGAAAGTGCTTACAATACCAATGACACAGGTGGCACAGACCACGTGACTCAGGTCAAGTTAGTGACTCAGGACTACATGGTACAGGCAGCTAAACTAAAGTGCAGCATGGAGTGTGGCCCACATAGCTGTTCTTATTTCTTTCTTTTGTGGAGGTTTTCCCCTGTTTCAGAAAAGACTTGGTGCTGAACACATGGAAGTGCATATGAATGTATTTATATATATATATATATATATATATATATATATATATATATATATATATATATATATATATATATACACATATGCATATGCATGTTGTATGTGTGTGTGTGTATATATATATATATATATATATATATATATAGTACATAGTTTTCCTTTATTCAGGATGGCCCTGCGATTTACCCTTGTCTCATCAAGGCTAAAAATACATATAAAATATATGTATTTTTAGCTTTGGAGTGGGATATCTCATGAAACGTAGGCCGCCCTGAATAAAGGAAACCATATACAAGCTTGTCTGCTTTAGTGTGCCTTCTTGCTGTTTTGCTGAGGAATAGCCTCGATTTCACACCAATATATATATATATATATATATATATATATATATATAATGTATATATATATAATGTATATATATTATTAATATATAAAATTTTACAACATCCATAGACCAGTATTAGGCAGGTCTGGTGCTACTTCAAGACTCCCGTGAAATTTGTAAAGCAAACTCTAAAATGATGAGATATTCAAGGTTATTGGGGCCTTGTCAAGTGAATTTCCAGTAAACATTGGAGTCATACAATGCAATTTTACTTCACCTTTGTTGATTTTATAATGAAAAGGTGTTCACGAGACGGAAGAGAAGGTTTAGGCTGGAGAAGCGATAGGAAATATACAGCACTGAGAACGAAGTATGCACAGAGAAATAAAATAAAATTGAAGTATGAACAGAGAAACAAAATAAAATTACATAGATAAAGGAATAATGAGCTTGACTTTTTTTCAAAAATTAGAGAACAATGATATTTAATACAGGTTCTGGTGATATGAAATTCAATGAAATACTCGAAAGGGGAATTCAAACAGCGGCCAGACAGAATAAGATTTGGAAAACAGGTTGAAATTGCATAGGAGCTACACTATACAATCTGTATTGCTATACAGACATGTATCATGCAATGATAATTAAACTATATTTAAATTTTTTTCTAATTTAAAAATAAAGTTTGAAGAATAATAAAGAGTCTGAGAGCAGGACAGATTCAGAAATGATACCGTAAGGGTATATCATGAAAAATCCTTAAGTAGATGAGATAATGATGAAGAGGAGATGGACATGGCTCGCACATATCCTTCACACAAACCCACGAGAATAAGACGTGGAAGTGTCAGTTGGGCTCCTGTGGGCACGAGAAGAGATGGATGAAATTATGAGAAGGGAGGCTAGAGCAGAGTGGAGATGTGTGGAAGATAAATCACAGGAAAGATACAAACACAAACATACATATATATATATATATATATATATATACATATATATATCATCAACACACAATCACGTGTGGAACAGAAATAAACTGACGTCAGGATCGAACAGGTCTCTCAGGTGGAAACAAGGGCGTTATCCACTGGGCCATACAAGTCTAAAGAAGTTGGAACCTGAGCAACTGTACCCAAGGAATTACTCTGGGCAAGCTAACTGCTTGCATATATTTTCCCCAATGACTCAGCAATGACCAATAGACAACATTTCATTCGAATTATCCCTTCTGAGTGAACAAGATATAAATCATCAACTTTAATCACGTGTGAACAGAAATAAATTTCTGACTCGTCGGGATCGAACCCAGGTCTCTCAGGTAGGGCGTTATCCATATATAGTCTAAAGAAGTTGGAACCTGAGCAACTGCACCCAAGGAATTACCTGGGCAAGCTAACTGTGCACACCACGAGTTTTTGACTCAGCAAAGAACCAGTGGATAACGCCTTGCTTTCCACCTGAGAGACTGGGTTCGAACGACGTCGAAATTTATTTCTGTTACGTGATTGTGTGTTGATGATTTATATCTTGTTCTACTCAGAAGGGATAATTCGAATGAAATGTTGTCTATTGGGTCATTACTGAGTCGGTTTCAAGCAGCGTTAGCTTGCCCAGGTAATTCCGGCAGTTGCTCTCAGGTTCCAACTTCTTTTAGACTTGTATGGCCCAGTGGATAACGCCCTTGCTTTCCACCTGAGAGACCTGGTTCGATCCCGATGAGTCAGAAATTATATATATATATATATATATATATATATATATATACTGTATATATATTGAATATATGTTATATATAAATCTCATCAACATCAAATCAAATAATAACTTTTAGCTATATATATATATATATATATATATACATACATATATACACACACACAGCTAAAAAAAGGAAATATTCTGTTATCTTACAGTTGATGAAATTTAGATTTGACAAACGTCAAGAGGACGATTATCATTGTTTGCTCTTTTGTTCACTTCATCGTCAACTGCAAAGCTTATACTGCGTTTCGTCTTTCCCAACAACTCCATAAATCATGCACAAAACTTGTTATAAACAGTTTTTTTTTATCTCTCCAAGGTGGCGATTAAGCAGCAGTACTCAAAAAGCATTTTTTCCTGTTATCCGCTTCCAAAATCTGTATGGTCATTCTATTCTCGTCGTTCCTGGATAAACGTCCATTCCTAAACCCTATCCTTCTTCCTTCTGCCTGCTGTTAAAACCGAATTCCATGGCTCGTCTCCGGAATTCAAGGTCCACGTGACGTTTCCATCCCACTTCATACTCTGAAAAGACTGCCTATAGAGTCGTTTCAACTGAATTTTCAGGCACCGCTTCATCAATTCCTAAGACATTTGATTATCGCAGGTCAAGCTATTAACTACATATCTGAATCCTTTAACTGACTAGATTAATTATTGTGAATAACTGTAGCTGAATTTGGTAACATCCGCATGAATTAACCTAAATGAAATACCCTAAATGAGCTTACTTACATGTTTACTTTTGTCAGCCATAAAATCTTGACATTTATATGCATAAAATACAATACTCCAATACTGTACGTCAAAAACACTATTCAAGTTAATTTGTATATACTTAATAAACCATTAAAAGCCATAATGTGGAAAAAAAACAATAATACTATGTACACAACATATCTCAGTAAGTCAAAACTAAAAATCTTTTCTGAAGATCATTATACAACCTTCTTTCTATCATCACCAAGAAGAATCAGCTGATAATTCTTGTTAAAAGCATTAGAAGCCTTTTTGGATGAAAAAAAGGTGTACCGATAATTAAAATCTGAATGACATTTAAACCAATACATCTTACACCTTATACGGAATGAGAATTAAACGATATGAGGAAAAACAACTAGAACCAAAAAAAAGGAAACTGCCTGCTGGAAAAAAAAAAAGAATAGAACTCATTTCTCTTTGAATTTAAATCCCATCTGTGTCATCGGCCCTTCAATTAAAAATGCAAGGCAACTTACTGATCGAATGAATAACCTTCAAAGAGATATTAGACAATGAGTAGTCAGTAGAGCATAAACTCAATTATTGGTAATTATTTGAAAAAAAATATCATAAAACTATATGAATCAAACACAAAATCAACTATATCAAAGATGAGATAATCGTACATCATCTTCAATGAAAGAAAAGAATTTATTATATTCTGATATAAAATAATCTACAAAAAAATACTAACGAGCAATATCAGAAATGGTGGGCGCGTCTGTTGAACGAAGCACTGAATTGTGCACCTCAATTTATTCAACTGTGGTGAGTCGCACCGACAGTGCGAAAGACAAAAGGGTAGCAACTTCACCACAAAGGACTTACTTAGAACCTCTTAAGAGGTAAAGGCATAAGGTGTGTTACATACATGTACTGTATGTATGTATGTATGTATGTATGTATATATATGTATATATACTGTATGTATATATATATATATATATATATATATATATATATATGTATATGTATATGTGTGTGTGGTTGTGCGTGTAGAGTACCACAGAGAAAAGTTATGCACGACCACAGTGTAAAAATCCTGACAGGTATAAATTAAAGAAGAAAGATAACACTAGACGAACAATAACCAGTGGGGGGTGGGGGATGAAGAATTTATTATTACATATACCAGAAGACCGAAGAAGAGCTGAAAGTGCTGATGAGTACTTGCTTTTTGAAGTGAAATCAGTAATACGAAAATTAAACAGGTGGGAAAAGCACCCGCTTTCATGGAATCACTGCAGAAAGGATTGAGGCTGAAAATGAAATGGCGCCTAGCATACCTACTAAATTAACCTGCTGAATACGTAATGAGAAAACAGAAAAAATAAGGTTGCCTACCTGACCTTAAACAATATGAAACATCTTGTTTAAGTTTTTCTTAAAGCAAATTATTCATCTTTAAGCATTTTATCAGTTTATTCCTGCCTTATTGAGGATGAATATACGAAAGATTTGCATCATAACTGATAAGCGTAACACCATCCATAGTTACCTTATTCAGTCAAGTAACCTGCTAGCAGGAATTGCCCAAAACAGGTATCAGTGTAAAAAACGATGTTGCAGAAGTGTATGGAATTTGGAGGAACCCCTCTGGTCATTTTTCTTGTTTACAAGAAGGCATTTGACAGTTTCCATACACCAATATTACGCAAGTTTTCACGTCACTCTTGTACTCCCGTTAAATAAGACAAGCTATCTTGAATTCTCCATAATCGAAGCCGAGGGAAACCTCATGTTGATATAGTCTTGTCAGGCTAATTTATCGTAATAATATGGTGCTAAGGGAAATATTATGTAATCTTTGCTGATCGCCCTCTCATGTCATAATAATAATAATAATAATAATAATAATAATAATAATAATAATAATAATAATAATAATAATAATAATAAAAACGTGGTTGGGGATAGAAAGAAAGGCACGACAGTGTGAGAAATAATACCATAAGGGAAATTACTACCACTTGTACCATTAATACATTACATATAAAAAAACATAAACAAAATTACGTACTATTCACTTTTCGGGCATAATTTTTCTCGTATACAACATTCATTGTACTTCATATTTTCTAAAACTTTTTTCTTCATGACTAAGCTGTTGGATACAGAAACGTAAACCTTACTTTCATCCATGTACTTGGAATTGTTACACTTATCACACTTATCTGTACGGCTGTTGCGTCGCTACTTTGCGCCTTCTTCAGGTGAAGTAAGCAACAGATGTTGTTGTTTATGAATAAGCTGGCATGATGCTAGCACGGTATCATGCTAATAGAGGAGCCCTTAAACTACCCCAATCTCTAGCATGGGAGCGCGAAAAGATACACTGTCGTATTGGTTTCATTTAAAATTTACAACTAAATAAACACATTCTGTATTCAGAACACGATGTACAATAAGTGCGAAAATTACACCTATAAAATAAAAAAAATAGCAATGATGCAGGCTTATATCTCATATTGGTATAACAGTCCATGTGCGTGCTATGGCAGCAGAAGTAAACAAAACAATCACGCTGCAGGAGTGTGGGCTAAGGGGGGTTATTGCCATATCCTGGCCCTTTCCGATCCTACAGCATCTACTACGTGCCTGGTGAAATTGTTCTCAGATACTGTAGTCAAGTACAGTGTGGCATCAGTACTAGAAGTCACTGCTCCGTTTTGGCTGAATCATTCCCTCTGTGGATCTAAGCACCGTGTTCAATGGATTCTACATTTTCATATGAGTTTACCCCCTTAAATACCCCCTCCCATGACACCATATAATAATAATTACGTGCACTGAATATGTTTGGTGGCCTTGGTGGGAAGAAGGTCCTTTAAGTATACTCTGAGTATATTTGAAGGACGTTGGGTAGGAAGTTAATCTGGGATCTGGCTTCGTTCAGCGACCTCTTCCTGGCCTTCGCTCGTTATAGTGGTCATTCCCCGACATCCCTGCGCCCTCGATTCCATGTCCAATGTTTTTTTATCATCATACTTGCACTGATGATGATATCTTATCATATCTAAATACACTTCCACCACGAGACGATATGCTCATCGATAATGAAGATGCAGAAATGTTTAAAAATCCAGATACCGAGGTGATTCATCGCGGCAGATGACAGCGACAGCAACAATGTCTCGTGGGCAACGACTGTGATATTCACCCCAATCATGGAAAAATGCTTTATGATCCAGATTTGCCGTTATAAGATGAAAATACTGGGGATGATGGTAATCATGATGCAAGTGATGGGAAAATTAAGTGCTGATGTGCACAATCTCAGAGAAATAAAGTTTAATGAAATAAAAAAATGCTGTGCCAATAACGCAATGCGTTCTCCTACTGAGTATTTCCATTAGTTTTTCTCTTGAATTGTTTCGGTTTATTGATGATGGCACAAACCGTTATGCAGAGGTTTGGCATACGTCCTAGCATCGCCATGCTTAGCATTGTCTTTTTCTAATCTGAACTTGTAGACCTTTTATATGGAAACCACACTAATAAAATAACAATCAAAATTAATTATATATGATTAATTCTGATATTATGGATATATCAGGGGGCATGAAACTATAAACTTTATCATCCAGGTATTATGTGGTGAAATTAATGAGCTTTCTTAATAAGATACAGCCCTATTAGACGGCATATGAGAAAATTATAAAAATAAAGGATTCCTAATCATCGAGTCGGAGATTGTTATTTTACTTTCTTGTATATATATATACATATATATATACATACACACACACACACACACACACACACAACACACACACACACACACACACACATATATATATATATATATATATATATATATATATATATATATATAAGATGATGAAAACAAAGGAAGGAATGCAAGATTATGTATTGCCTATAAATCACTCAAAGTAATCAGATGAAAACTGTCGAGATAAAGGGAGGTGATTATCACTGAGAAAAGGTTTTAGAAAATTACGATTACGCATTTGGTAACAGAAGAACCAAAAGCACACAACGAACATGTGGAAGAAAAACGTCGCGGTCAAGGTTCTACTGCTTACTTTCCATTCGATTTATCTAACTCGAGCGTTCTCTTCATGATGCGGCTTCTGCCACTTTTCTGAGAGTACAATAATTCGTGCTCTTGTAATCGCTGACGCTCTTTTATATAAAATACACATCCGATACATGAAACTAAATCTGTATCGTCATTCAATACGCACTTCTGAACGGCATTAACATGACTTACGAAACCAAACGATCTGAATTAGGAAACACAGGCTATAAAACAGAAAATGAACAGAGCTAAATTTTAGTGTATAAAACTAAATCTGTAAGGATTGCGTAACAACAAATACATTTACTATGCTTCACAACGATTTTCATAAGTAAATTATGTATATTTGTTGCCTATACACTATAATAAAGCAGTACAGTTTTCGCGCTGACTGAGTTCAATGGTCACTGAAAAAAAAAAAAAACGCTGAAGACGACTACTATATTTTGACACAAGGCTAATGTTTATACGAACAGAAAATTTAATCCCGAATAAAATGATATGAGTAACACTGCTGACAGTCATAAGAATAATTATCGTATCAGCCATTACGTAAAATCCTTGAAATCTGTACCTAGCAAGTTGAGCGGAAATTACACAAAAAAATTCCCTTCTCTTGCGTTAGTTTTCATATTTTTTTGTATTTTAACACTACATTCATAAATGTTTCCTTCAGAGAATAACCTACAATGATAAAGGAAGAAATCTGATGAATCTTTGTGTAACAAAAAATCACACTGATAAATTTTCCAACAGCAGTATGTGGCTGAGCACAGATTAGGAATGGAAAAATTCAGTCTACGGTTACAATCTGTTATTTTTCTACATGGTGTCCAGATCTTTCAGCCTCCAATTATTTGTTCTAACGTTGGTGTACGTAGTAATATGTGGATAACTTCAGCTAAAACACATTAGTGGGAATTTGTTCCGGGTGTAGCACTACTGTATTTTCTATTAATTCGAAGAGAGACTGCTTTTGGTAGTGCACCTTCACGTAGTGTTGGAGGATGTCTCTGTTGTTCCTGTGAGCCTGCAGGCGTCGCCCGAGTGCTGTGGAATTGTGACCAATGTACGTCATAGTAGGGGGCGGGCATGTACCCTCAGGACTTGTGAACTGAGAGGTAGGTCCTTTCTTCCTTTTTCTCAAGACTTTTCATATGGGGGTTTACGCCTCGTTCCTCGTTTAATTGTGTCACCACTTTTCTTTTTTTCCGTTTAATTATATTACCACTTTTCTTTTTCTCCGCTTAATTACGTCACCGCTTTTCTTTTTCTCCGTTTATGTCACCACTTTTCTTTTTCTCCGTTTAATTATGTCACCACTTTTCTTTTTCTCCGTTTAATTATGTCACCACTTTTCTTTTTCTCGTCTTCAAAATGTGGAGAGTAGCCTATTTGAGGGTAGATGACTATGGTCCTGGTTTGAATCTGTTCTTCCTCTGTTGTTTTGGTGGTTTATTTGAAGAACAATCCATTCTCCTCTTGATCACAGCCTGGATCAACTTATCTTGGAAACCGTTGTTGGTTAGCATCCGTTTTAGCCTTTCCATTCCAAGGTGGGGTTCCCACTACGTGGAGCTGCGAGTTATCGATCTTTCAACATAAGAGTCGACCACTGAGTGCTGATATGCTGTGGGGCATTCACCCCCGACCACTGAGGCTTATCTGCCTGTCTTTGTGGCCTTGGTATACCTCTGAATCAAAACAACATGTTTTTTTATAACTAAGATAAAGGGTAGTCTTGTTTACGCTGTATTATATTGTAAAGTTCAGGCATGAATTTCTCTGGAGAACATCTGCTGGGTCATTTACTTCTTCTTTATGGCTATAAAGATGTTATCGATGTATCTTGCATATATGCGGGGTTTGCGCAGGTTTAAAACATGTGTGTGTGTGTCTTTAAAATATGTGTATATATATATATATATATATATATATATATATATATACATATATATATATGTTTGTATGTATGCATATACATGTATGTTTCATGCCTACTGCGCTAACGGTGCTGGCTTTTGATGGTCGCCCATCCAATTACTGACCTCCCCCCTTGTTGTTTCGCTTATTATATTTGAAGTCAAACAGCATCTACCATCGAAACTGAAAACAAACAAGTAAAAAATGCGCCGAAGTTTCTTCGGTGCAATCGAGTTTTCTGTACAGCATAAAATACTGTATGAAACTCAGCCACGGCCCGGTGGTGACCCGTGTTATTGTCACTTGTAGCGGCTAACTTTAACTTTAACTTTAACTTTAAATAGAATAAAAACTACAGAGACTAGATGGCTGCAATTTGGTATGTTTGATGACTGGAGGGTGAATGATCAACATACCAATTTGCAGCCCTCTAGACTCGGTGGTTTTTAAGATCTGAGGGCGGACAGAAAAAATGCGGACGGACAGGTAAATAGCCATCTCAATAGTTTTCTTTTTACAGAAAACTAAAATCATTAGGAAAATGCTTAGCACAACTAGACCTAGAAACAAAATTCTATAAGCAATCTTCTTAATGGACAATGAATATAAGCATTTATAATTATCCTAAGGCTATAATGCCGCAAAAAAACAAGAAAAAAAAGTATTTTTGCTGTATGTGTAAACGGATTTCTGTTACTTTTCTTTGAGCCGCTACTCTTGTTAATTAATACCTGGAAACTTTTCTTCGTCTAAACTCATAAAAATGTATTTCCTGATCTTAATATTTATAAAAATATATTTCCAGATAATAAATATCAATGATTTTAAAAATCTGAATTATTCTTGTCTTCACTCAATTTCTTTTTATCTTCAACCTTACTCTCTGCGAGACGCCACATGGACACGGAATTTTTAATCAATAAAGAATTTCACCTGTATTCTGCTCTGAACTGGGATGTCTCCCGAACATTTCTGTTTTATTGCCAATAAGCTACATGACTGTTGTTCAACAATAGCACATGCACCATAATGGATAACTGTTTTTATTTCCTGGAAACCAAACCATACCCATAATTTTTCATGTTGAAAACGATTCGGAAATGTCAAAGTCTGAAATGCTAATACTGATGTTCTAGTATTACTGGAAATGGGTGAAAAATGTTATTTCCAGTTTTTCTATTGAATTAAATAGAAATCGGAATACAAATATTGAGTATATACTAGCGTCAAAACAACATTAACGAAGCTGTTGGAAAAATACAAAATATACACGACAACACATTCTTCAAGTTAGTAGTACAGAAGTTACTTAAAACGGACATTTTTTCTCAGAATTGCAATAAAGACTAGAGATAAACGTAAAGCGACATTAGCTGAGAGCAGTTAACCATGGAGAGGCATTTGCACTGTAAGTAATGACCATTTCTGAGGAAACAAAACACCCGCCACTCTATCTCTCTGCTTTCAAGCGAGAAGGAAAATTGCATTGGTCTCATAGGGTGCGCCCACACTGCATTAAAACATGTCATAAACACACGGAGGCAGCTTATCGCACACTCATCACAAACAGACTGCAAACAAGTCAACGATTTTATGGTAGTCCTAACCAGGCTCCGCCCGGTTCTCCAGCATTTGTCAACGATGCGTTGTCCACTTACGGTCCTCGGCTTGTTTTTATTAACATGTTTGTGATGTGGATGTAATAAGGTACTGACGTGTGTTGACGGCATGTTTTATAACACAATGGATGCACATTTATATTTTCTGGTTGTTGCCAATTATTCTCATTTATGAGATACAGTGTATCAATTATTCATGTTTTTCAATATCAAGAAGAAAAGTCATGAGTGGAATAAATAGTTTTTCTGTACTGATAGAGGAAGACTTTCTCTTGCCCTTTTATTGCCCGTCATAATAATGAGGTAGGTGGACTCAAAATCTTGCTGATCAGAAATTTTTATGACTTGTTTCACAGAGTAGCGACCAAGATGAACGTACCATCCTAAATCAATTTCAGGATTCGCGAATCATTAGGTCAAGATTAGATGATGAAACAATTGTATCTTAATCAAAAAGCAACACAGAAGCCGGAAAGTTCTTCATTCTGGAGTTAAGATTTTAAATACTGATCAAACCTCTAACTTATTAAATACTGATCAAACCTCTAGCTTAAAATATGAATACAAAACACTGCATATACAATGTGGCCTTACAACCTGGATGTTCCTGAAAAAACAAAGCAAAGATCCGTTACGTGGAGTTACAGTCAAAGCTTGTAGGGTGCTGGTTCATGATTTTTTTTATTGCTCTTTGTCTGCTGCTTAGCAGGATTAGCAAAGAAATTATATCTCGATTTTTATACAAATTTGACTATATGTGGGCTTCGTGACTGGTAACACGTGATTTAATGTTACAAGAGATCAGAATCTGATTAAGAAGGAGGAGAGGAGAGAGAGAGAGAGAGAGAGAGAGAGAGAGAGAGAGAGAGAGAGAGAGAGAGAGATGACTACTGATGCAAGGTTGTGGTATCTGGCCGATCTTAGTAGGCCAAAATAACATTATATTCAGATATCGTTTTAGGCGTAAACCTTCTCAGGGTTGACTTTCATGGCATTCAAGTATTATTATTATTATTAAAGTAGTTTATCCAGACCACTCAGCTGACTTTCAGCTCTCATAGTGCTGGCCCGAAGTATTAGATTAAAATACCAGGTCCAGGCCTGAGGCCAAGCATTAGGACCCAACAGATCATTCAGTACGATGATGAACGAATTAAAATGAAATTAAAAACTGCACACAGGCACATGCTCTCACACTGAAACACATACATACAATAAACACATTAACTCAGGCTTCCTTACATACACACTAAAAAGGTATATTAAAATTCAGAATACATGTTAAGTAATGTTTTAAAATTTAGCTTTTTTTTTATTCGACAAATGCTAAAAGGGTCTTCGTGCTTTTATTATTTACTTATTTTTATATTTTATTAATTAAATTACAGTTCCTCATGAACATCAAAATCGGAACGACTGAAAATGTAAAAGGTTCTGACAAAATTTCCGCCACTGATTTATTTCCAAAACTTGACAGTCGCTGTTGGTCATACTTTGGAAACTCACATATCACATGTCTGACCGTTATTATCACCCTGCACTCTGAGCACTCGGGAGCTTGGCCACGTGGGCTGCTCATTAAGTGCCCATGTGTCAGATGAGTATGGCCTATTCTGAGACGTGTTAGAATTACTTGTGCGTTCTCTCTCTCTCTCTGATATGATGAATTCCATTTTTTTAACACTAGGTTTTATTTGTATTAATTTATTACTTTCAGGTTCTTCATTGCCATATAAATTTATATTGCCATTTATTTATAATACCCATTTTTATGTGTGTTACATAATCAGTAACAGGGGTATTCACATTTGATCTTGTCATGTGGGTTGCTTCTTTGGCTGCCTCTTCATTTCCTTTGATCCCTACATGGGCAGGAATCCAACATATTTCTATATTTTTTCCATTATTATATAAGTTATGGAGAAATAATTTAATTTGTTGTACTATATTTTTTATTTATTTGTAACTCTGAGAACTGATAAGTTTTGTCTTGGGACACTGCAGCATATCCCACTCCGTGTTCTGATTTAGATCCATCTGTGTATATTGCGTAATATGAACCTTTTTTGGTTTATATGCTCTATTGTATGTTGTCTATTGTGTTCTGGTGTATATGATTAACTTTTTGATAAATATTTCAGGTGTGTACAAATTCTCATTTTATTCATTGTCCAGGGAGGAGGTGATTTTACTATTAAAGGCATTTGTATATTTGTATTCAGCGACTCAAACAATCTTCTAGCTCTAATTGGTATATTCACAATAAGGATTAGTTGAAGAAATTATTTTCTTTTGTGCTACACTAAGTTTTGTACATGTTCTCTTTAAACTCAGTTATCCCTCACTGGATAACAGTTTCAAAATCAAATAAAAACCCTTAATCATATAGCTTACATTTTTCTTTACTACTCAATATGTTCAACTTCAACAAAACCTTAGGGAAACATAAAATGGCTAACGAAAATAAGCCCTTTGATTTTTTTTTTCATCGATTTCACACTTAATAGTACAAAACGGCAAATATAGCATCCATATGTCCTTTCGGTATTTTTTCTGGAACCAGTGTTTGACAGTGCATCTCGAGAGCATACGTTACCTTGGGGATTATCCACAATAAAAATGTATTTATCCAATATCTCCCTTCACCCCGTCTTTCCTGTTTTTAAATTTCAAACCTGACAGCTACTCTTCTTTCCACTCTAACACGACAGACATGGAACTTTCCTTTGCATTTTGTTATCTAACCGTTATATCACGCTCAGATATTATCTTCTCGGTCTGATGAAAATGGGTTGAAAGTTTAAGTCATTCTCATCAGATTTTTTTTTTGTTCTGTAAAATTTACTTTTATGCTTTTCTTTCTGAAAGGCCTTTTCTGGAGGTATTTTAAAGGGGAACAGAGTCATTGCACTAATGTTTATTTATGATTGTAACACCATACAGGTCTCATAAAATCCTATGTTACAAATTTTTCAGCAATGACCAAGAAAATGCAGTCCGATTCTATAACTTCACCGCAGCTCAGATAGTAATGAGTAAATTTAATTCTGTTATGTATGATGCCCTAGGTGCTAACCACCGGAATTGGGTCAGACGTGATGGTGACTTGAAATCCTTTTAAGGTTCTGACAGTCCTCGGATGGTTTTGAGAACTAACTTATTTTTGGTAACATAACCTTCAATCACTGTAAAATAACAACCGGCATAACAGTTAGGTAGTGTTTTCCTCGCATCAAAATTGAAAATAAAGAGCGGTTACATTCTTCTGCCAGTTGGAAAACAATACTGTTGCTGAACTTGACGAAGCATGCATCAAATAGATATTAACTATTTAGCATAATCATAAATTCTAGCTTATTCTATTCCAAGAAAAACAACAAAATTTCGGATTACTGTAACACGATAAACAAACAAAGTTCCAATATGCAAACATAAATGTTACTAGCTACCCTATCAAAATTAGCAGAGAGTTTCCATGATGCAAAGTTACTTCACAATTTTCAGAACACTATAAAAATTTAAAAACAACGACATATAATAAAAGAACCTCTCTCTGGTGTGCCAAGCTGAAATCTTTAGACTACCATCATTTTCTCTTTCATGTGTACTTATATTCTTATTTGGAAACCATGTACAAAACTTACCAGCAATACTTTCTTTTTTCATCTCTCCATTAAGTCACACAAGACAATCACTCCTCCAAATTCTCCAAAACCATCCGAGCACAGAGTTAGGCTCTCCGAAAACTTTTATTCATATTCTTTTTCATTCCTAGAACCAGACACTCAATGTCACATATTTTCCTCTTGCCACACTTAATCGTGCACAAACAATTACAGAATTAATGTATTTAAGCTCTTTCACACACCCCCAGAGTATTCCTTCCTCAACCAACCTCCCTAGCTCAATAACTTTCGTCTACCTCAGACACAATAATTCCTACACACTGTCCTTTACCTTTCTCTCGACCCATCTTTATCTCCATATACTGTGTGTGTGTGTGTGTGTGTGTGTGTATATATATATATATATATATATATATATATATATATATATATATATATATATATATATATATATATATACACACACACACACACACATCATACATATATCCATATATCTATATATGTTAATGTCTTTTAATAACTGAATTCCATAAAACAGGATTAAAATGTTGTTGTGGCTCCTGCTGCAAAACATTCAAAGGCACAGATGTATCCCCAATTTACTCCATGCCACACAAAACTCTATGTATTAGTACATAAATATAAAATAATATAAAAACCACAGCCATGCATAAGGCGTCTTTTTATAATCTATTAACGGTGACATAAATGTTCGTGATGGCGTAATTTCCCTTAATTCTTAACGAGAATTTCCAAAAGTGACTCCTTTGAAATTTGACAATATCAGAAATGTCACACTTTCCCATAAAACCAGACATTTTACGATTTTGATCTCGTTTTTCAGAATCATATTCAATTTCCCAATTTCGAATTTCTGTGCACAAAATATAAGTCATTCTCGCTGAGGGCGACAATTTCCTAAAGATTAATAAAAACATTTCTAAATGGTAATTACTCAATAAATGAAGATTTTCTAAGTTCAAAATTTTTACTTACGTTAGTATATTCCATATACCGCACAACTACTTGTAGTTTGATAGCAATACACCAGAATTCAGACGAAAACAGCTGAACTCTTGATAAAAAAAAAATTATGAATAAAACTCAAACGTTAGACACTAGAGCCTTAAATTTTGGTATATATATATATGTGCAACTAAGCATGGTACTTGGCCTTTCAGATTCCGAAGACGTAAAAAGTGCGCCCTTGCTCTTCCAAACCTAAAGATATCTCCCGGCTTCTGCGGGAAGCTCCGGGGGAGGGTACCTCGGTCCCTAGGAACATCCAAATTGGCCAGGAGAGAGACCCATTGTGAATTCTGCTATTACCTTATCTGCTGAGGCTTCAAGGAGGTCTCTTTTGTTACTACTAGGAATATAATGCTAATCGACCTGCTATCATTTTATAATGCTTTTCGAAAAGACTGATTCTGAATTAACTCGTTACGCGAATGACCTGTTCATCTCTTAGGCTATATGATCTTTCAGTTATACGTATGACAGTCATTCTTTTCTATTTGTTATAATAACATCAGATCAGTTTAACTTACAAAATGTTCCCAACTCCCACCATAAGCAAATCTTGTAAAAGCGATTATGAATAACCCTTAGCTGTTGGAACCGATATTTGAACGACTTCGCCTTTGGAATAATTATTTACTTTACTTACGACACAGTTCATGAAAATACTGAATTTTAAATGAAAACAACAGGCATTTCCCAATAAATTATCTTTCCCATTTATCTTTAGTACGAGATGCTAATACACAATCATTTTCCTCAATTGTTCCATCAGATGTTAAAAGGCAATACAAAAACTTCCATATATTTAAAATAGACTAAAAGGAGTTCCAACATATATCCAGCTAAAATGGTACATTACACGAGTGGGCATTTGAATACCTGTAAGCTACAGATTACCAAACTTATACAAGTTAAGTTAAGAATACCTTTAACCAGACCACTGAGCTGATTACCAGCTCTCCTAGGGCTGGCCCGAAGGATTTGACTTATTTTACGTGGCTAAGAACCAATTGGTTACCTAGCAACGGGACATACAGCTTATTGTGGAATCCGGACCGCACTATACTGAGAAATGAACTTCTATCACCAGAAATAAATTCCTCTAATTCTTCATTGGCCGGCCGGAGACTCGAACGCGGGCCCAGCAGAGTGCTAGCCGAGAACGATATCGACCCACCCAATGAGGAACTACCAAACTTATACAAAAACCAATAGAATATAAGCACGCAACATACATAATAATTTGATTAAATAAAAAATTATTTATTTTCGTTTTCGTGATTAGATAAACACCCTATGCGATGCGCTTATCTGATGTACGACCTAAAGCTTGTAATCATGAAATTTATGCCAAGAAATTGAGCAAAATTCAGTTCTTAATATACATTCCCTTCATGTTAAGCGAATACACAAAAATCATATTTTCACAAAATAAACTGAACGCAAGTATCGTCTGTATTTTGTATTTACATTTCCAAACCACCTGAAACTAAGTCAAAATAACGTTATTTCAACCGTCGGAAATAGATTTTCATACTAGTATCTATAAAAAAAGTAATCTGTGTTCAACTTTGTTCTAGAGGCAATAGTACATTGCAATAATTTCTAAACAATAATGGTCGTGTATAGCCCCTCAGCGTCGGGTTTAGGGGAGAATTAAATTCATTTCACAAACTAAAGATGAGCATAATGCTGAACCGTGACGCATGCTAAAACCACAGTTATTCCCGAGAAGGGAAATTGCCCCAGAATATGTATAAAAAAATTTATAGCATGCTGAGTGACTTTAAACTTGCATAAAAATGTTCAGCAATAACCTTAAAATTAATCATAATTTGTTTTCTCTCCAAGATATACACTTCTTGGCACAAGTTTAATGAAAAAAAAAAGAGGAATTATTGTGTGGTCTGTCCCAACGAAGAAAACATACACTATGCATGTACTATTAATTACCATGCCATGGAAAACAAGAGCCCTCAATGAAAAACTGCTACTAATTAACAATATTGTTCCATCCCCAACACATATTCTACACATTTATATAAGACTCGATGCTTTCCACAGCACAATTTTGGAAGCTCGCTTCGCTGTCTAACCAAACAGAGAGAGAGAGAGAGAACCTCCCTCCTGACTTGGCTTTCAAGCTGTACTGAACAATCAAAATAAGGTATACAAGACGACTGAGACGTAAAGAAGAGCTTTCCTCCCTCTTCAAACATCCCAAACAACTTATCCCTTCAGGTCCCTTACAAAACTCGTTAAGTTATATTCTGCGTAGTCACGGCTAACAACGGGCTTTAACTCCAAAAAATTAGGACACTGCAATTAGATTCATTAAAACAACTGAACTAGCAACGAGATTAGTTGGTGCTGCACGTCTGAGATTATTTTGGCTCGATATAAATTTCTACGAAAACTTGCGTCTCGGGTTGACTATCTTTTTACTTTATTCTTGGTTTGTAATTCTGTAACACTTATTCATTCGCGCAGTTATTCAATCTGCGTAATGGAGGAGAAAGTAGTGACAGATGGCTGGTTGCATTTGAATGGTGTTCATCTGTCTTTCACCTATTTTTTAAAATATTTATTTTGCAATCATTTATCAGGATCCTTTAACCACTTACAAACGAAGAATAAACCCTCTACATATTCGCTCTCTGTGATTAAAGAAATTATTCAATAAAACACATATTTTGAGTGTAAAATTGATTTTTAAATACGGACTAACGCAAACAGGCAAAACGAAATATACAAAAATTTTGTGAGATGGAAAAAGAGAGCGGAATGGCAACAGCAATACAGTATTTTAATTTATTTTTCCCAGATGAGACTAACAGCAGGTGGGTTTATAAAGGTGCAGCTAAAATGTAGAAGGGACGCCTATAGAAGAATGTAGACAAAAATCCAATCATGAAAGAACAAAGCGCACTGCTGTATGGAAATTTTGGGGAAGATATGAGTACATAAAAAGCAAGGTTTCCAAAAAGGAGTGAATTTAGAATGGTCTTAGAGTAAACAGATGCAAATGTGCTCCCATAAATATAATGATTCAGTTTTGAGCTAATGGTTTTGAGGAGCAGGTCAATGTTATGGATCAAGAGGATAACTCGTTTGTAAAGTCAATGGTAAAAGGTCTGAGCAAATCAAGCCTCTGGCGTTCGCAACTATGACGTAGTATCTGTTGAACTACCAGGCCTGTTGAGTACAGACGCAGGGAGAGCCAAGACGACATAAAATCTAGAAATCCTAGAAAGCGAGGTCCGAGTATTGTATACATTAAATACGGAAGGGGCGGTGACATTACAACATGTTAGCTGTGAAACCAAGTTGGAAGTTAAAGCTGATTTACTTATCTGACCGAATACTTTTCTTTCAGCAAATGCAGGAATTAAGAGGAATTAGAATTTTTGCTTTCGAAGTTACTGATACAGTATGGAAACAAGAGACCCTTCTGGCTACAATTCTCTAGAATTATGTTCTCTAGATTAAATATAAAGAAGCCCATTTTATAATGTCTCCACTTCAAAGGTGAAAACTTTAAAATCACCACTGAGTATATATACGACATATATTCAAAATCCAATGAAATAGTATCGATGTCACCGTAGCAGCGGAGGAATACACATAATAAGTCAATATAAGAGCCCACAGTATCAAATACATGCTGACTATTCCAATTTGAGTGCCATCATATTGAAAGGAGTTATCTTAATCTTCGCACATTTATATCCCACTTGAAGCGTCGACATGATTCCCGCCTAAGAATGAAACTCTCCGACAAAGAAAGAATCGCGTCCATTACGCACGATGAAACTTGTCTTCCACAGGGGATCGCAGACAGAAATAGAAACGGGCTACAATAATGATGTAACCGTTTGAAAAGACTTGTTATCGTTCCAGAGATACGCGGAAACATGAGGAAGAAAGATGGCTGGAGGGGAGAGGAAAAGAGTTACATCTGCCAGCCCTTGAACGTCGGTCTGGTAGAATGCCAATCTCCCATGACACCCCCCACATTTTCGAAGACGTTAGGGGTAACTGATAAAGAAGCCACCGTTATTCTGCAATGTATCAGAAGCAAAACTTTGTGATGGGACATAATTCTTTCGGAAAGCAGGCACTAGCATTTTGAATAAAGACCAGAATAAAGGAACGACTTCAAGGTTTAGCGTAAATAATTTTTCGAATTACAAAGAAGCTTCCTGAAAGTCTAAAGAAAAAAGCATTCGTCAGAGAGATTCACTCTAACATATGCACTGAGAACCCAGAAATCTCTCTCTCTCTCTCTCTCTCTCTCTCTCTCTCTCTCTCTCTCTCTCTCTATATATATATATATATATATATATATATATATATATATATATATATATATATATATTTTTTTAAAGTATATATACATATATATATACACACACATATATATACACATACATATATATATATATATATATATATATATATATATATATATAATATATATATATATAATATATACCACTGACACATCTTCAGCCTCGATGGCCTTGCTAGTTGCTGCACTAGATTGATCACCAAATCAACCAATACTGATCGGTAATTTTTTATCCTTATGTTTTGCGGACCCAAATACCTCCACATAACTCTACTAACAAACTTTTGTATTTGACTTGGAATACGATTCTTACGCCAAATGAAAATTCCAGAATGCTTTAATACCAAGCAGATATCACTATACACATAATTAAGAAAATCAAGGTCCTATGCAGCCCACAACTTTATCTCCACATTTAATACGATAATTAGTATTCCCGATCACAGTTACCAAACTAAGACAAATGACGGGATTTCCTCGATTTGTCCTGTCCAGGAAACTTCATACGCACCAGCATTTTGTTGTTAGAATCTTAGAAAGCTTCTTTGGTGAACTTTATTTTTGTTTGAAACCCAAAACTCTAGGCTTAGGCTTAGGCACAGGAATAGGCCTTACAAAGTCTTAATGACGGTAACTTCCACTGTGTACTAACTTCGTGGTTATTCGGTGTCAGTTAAACCCTGAAAACATTACAATAAAGTACAATAGAAATTTTCAGCGGTAACTGGAGGATATGAAAAGAAAAATGTCACAGAATGAGTAGTGTAAGGAAGGTAGTTTTGTCTCATTAAGAAATCTGTAATCAAAAATGAGAAAACATTCTTACTGAACAACCCAATGACTTCTAACCAATCTCCTACGGAATTTAGAAAACTTGGGGAAGGAAAGCGTTAATGAATCAAATTCGGCTATTTAACTCTTCTACATTATACCACAAGGAATGAAAGTCTAACTCCTAGTACTGGGCAGTGTGACAACTTAGCACCTCAACAAAAGTTGGAAATTCTGCAAAAACCAAATTACAAGCACTATTTCTATGGTTATAGGCACATCAGCAACTAATAGAAGTTTCCGATTGAAACAAACTATGGAAGGTGGCCATACAGTTTATCTTCCAGTGACAGTCTTAATCATACTTACTAATGGTCAAAAGAAGATCACCACTTTGAACAATTTTGACTTAATGTAGAGATCCCAAGAGATGACTGACATATAACGGCAACTATATTCCAATAAAGGTAAGACATAAGATCTTGGGAATGTATACATACAGGATGCCATATGGACAATATTTTTCTCGCAGCACTGTATGATGTTTTTAACAACTGCGGTAAATGAAATAACCAAGTACTATAAAAAAAATTCAAAATCTCTCCATAGCGGGTGGCAGAAAGTTACAAAATGAGGTATCCAATAAAATCTTCACATTTGATGGAGTTCAGCCTCATACCCCACTGACGTCACATCTCGTTAAGGCTAGCAGCCACTAGCAGCAAGATAACATTTTCAGCTTCTTGTATTATTGCACTTTAAAAAAACCAACACTTAATTACTCCCCATACTAAAAACAATAAAAGAAATTCCAAGGATGACTCCTAGGTTTCTTAAAAAATGGACATCTTAACAGTACGTCACCAGGTAATTAAAAACCTGTGAGTAAGACCAAGAATGTGGCTCCCAGCACTGAATTTACCAAGTTTATGAAAATTTATAAAAAAATATGATAAAATAAGTAGTTTAGAAGGAAGGACCTTTGGTATCTCTTTTTCTTTGAAATATGCAAAAAAGTATTTGAGTTTTCTTCCCCACCTCAGTTGTCTAACTTATCAAGGATCTTTTTTTTTTTTTTTTTTTTTGTGCGATATGACTGAAGATAACAGGTATCGGGAAGGATAAATATCAACCAATCTCCGCTTAACCTCAAAGGTCCTAGTTTTCTACCAACTAAGAAAAGGGGAACTGAAGTATCCTCAGTCTGCAGAACTTACTTGAACTTTATCCACTCATGATGAAGCCAAGTTATTTCTTGCAGCTTAGTTTCCAATCTATTATAATTTTATCTACCATAATTTTACTCAACAAAATTAAATTTCGGTTTAATATGTTGACACTGTACCAGAAAGAACAAAATGACGCTGGGGAAGTTTTTGAAACAAATGGTTCATCCTCGACTTAGCATTTTAGTGTGAAAGTGTAGTGATTGTTGCCGATATCTGAGTGCATTTGTGCAAACGCGTAACTACGTTTTTCAATTATTTTTGAACATTTCATTTCATGTTTTTCGTCATATGAATATTTTATGTTATTATACCATAATAATTCAAGTCCTGTTGTTGGCAATTTTACATAAACATGATAAAATGGTGAATATTTTTCACAGAGTTTTGCAAAGCTTCCGCTAGAGAACACACTTGCACAAACACTGGAAAACTTCCATTGACTAGGCTACAGTACACGTACATGTCAGAGGTATTTCAAGATTGTGATAACAGAAACTTTCAACTTTTTCTCTCCGTATCTTTCGTGCTATTCAGAAGATCAAAGAGGTTTTGAGGGTAATTTAAAACAAGAATTACACAGCAACCTAATCAAATTCATTACAAGTAATATAAATATTTTAGTGCACTATTTACTGTTGGTATTATGCAATTGAAACAACAGCTACTAAATGATTTTCCAGTAATAATAAAGCTGACGACCTGGGAGCCCTTCATTTCTGAGCATCAAATTATATTAAATTATATAAAATAATAATGCTACGAGAATTTATTTTGTCATCGACAGCATAAAATGAATAGCGTTATTAGACTAATGAATGGTATTTTCTATGTTCAGAACAAATATTAATGCAATTATATGCAGAGGAATGAGGGATATTCTCTAAAAGCAGCCTGAAAGGCTAATTTACGTAATTTAGCCATTCAAGTACCCTTAGTAATTTTACGAACTAAAGCCTTTTCTGTATAACATTCGCGGGAAATCGAAAAAAAAAAATAGGTATTGACTGTCTTCCTTTGTAACACTGCATTTTTTTTATGTAAATATCTAAGAAATTAATAGGGCTAATAATCAATAAGACATTTCACATCAAGTTTGGTATACGACGTTTTTGCACGATTTATCTTGAAATCAGCCTCCCTGCGGCTTATTCCTGATGCTGGTCAAAAACACAGGGAAAGAATGGTATGTATTACACTTTAGAAAACAATAATACCCATTCATGCAAGGTTACTCTGAAATAGTGAGCTATGTACTATAATAATTTACACACCAACTCTAATAACGTCTTATATATATTTATCTTTTTGGCAATGGATGTGAGAGATGATGCGGTCGGATAATATAAGGATATCAATCTTATGTATAATGTAATTGCATTCCATCTCGTTAATTATACTGAAAAGCTTAAGCAAGTCAAATTTCGTTTTTACTCTATCTTTTTAGAAACTTTCTGAAATGGGCCTCAAGTGACATCTGCTTTCGTAATACCGAACTGACAAATAAAATGAAAGTATACTAGATTTCAATATCAACTATTATGCTGACTATAATTTTCCTTAATTTCCAAGATTTAATCTTAAACTTTTTCCTACCTAAACTTTCATCTTGATTCCCCTTGAGGCGACCCATTTTGGGACCCGGTTATCAACATCCCGTAGTTGACGACTCCACCACCTTAGGGAAAGGAACATTTAAGCTCTTCCTCTCTCACATCTTTCGCATCCATTAACTCGCAACCGTTTCTACCTCAAGATATCACGTTTTGGAAAGCTGATGGATGAGTCGTGCCTACACTATTTTGGATGTTGTGAATTAGCAAAATTTAAAAACAACTTGACTCTCAAGATGATAAATAATTTCTGTTGACTCCTGAAAAAAATAAGTGCCATCGCTATTTTCCTAATGACAAAAGGATCGCAATTTACAGAAGAAAAATTTCAAATTAAACAAAAATGTTCTCTCACCCCCATAAAGGGGGAAAAATCTTCAGTTCTCGTTTCTCTACTAATTCTTATCAAAATCCCAATACTTTTAAAAGATTCTGTGCATGTTCCACTCTGCGTTCTTTACTTAAAATAAATCTCAATACATTCACTATCCATATTGTGATTTCCTGGCAATAAACGGGGATGTCTACCACGCGATATCAAAAGGCAATGATGATTTGAATAATCTTGGTCCGTACAGGTCGTTCATCATTTTCATAGTATTAATCCACACAAAAGTATATCTTCATATGCATACCATCTTTGTATTGCTCTTGATACAAACAGCCAAGGTATCAGGAGCAGTCATTGTCGAAAACCCACAAAATGTTCAGTGACCGTCCAGTACCTACCTTATGGTCTGCATCATTATCAATATACTCAATAAACGGATCCCTATAACGAAGACATGCTAGGCTGTAATGGCAATGATGGGTTCATACTTTTTTATCGTCTTGAATGTCTCAGTAATTCATTGTTATTCTACCCCCTCATTTTCTTTGCTTTGCTACCTGTTATGCTCATGCAATATGGCAGGTATTTATCCTGAGAGGTACATCTAACCATAAAAGATTTGTGAAATTGACTAACTAGCCAAAATATACTATTGTCTGTTGCCTATACTGGACTACATGTAACTTTATACGAAACCCGTTTTCTTTGAGAATACTATGCCAACTGTTAAAATAGTATGCTCATCATCAATGTCCTCCAGACGACATATGGATGTAGCTTAATTTAATATTATCTTCATTCAAGTTTCTTTCCTAGGAAGTGTTCACAATTTCTTTTCGTCCTTATAGTATACCTATGTTATTTATCATATTGGGACAAAATATATACTTGTAACATTTATCTAAATATGTTATATTTTTGATTTGCTATTTGTTGGGCTATTGAATATAACGTGAGGTTAACATAATTACGGCCTTAAAGTAGAACATGAAGCAATTATAATTTATGTTGCGGTCTATATGATATTTTACATGTCTTTATTACTGGAACGGCAGCTCTTAATATATTGTGCAGGAATAGTGAGGAATCTTGCAAAATACTACTGGGCATACTGCAAAGGGTGTGTTCACACCATGCTGATGGGTTTTCTTGAAAGTGAGTAAAGCAATGATGTCAAGGAAGTATTCTGTTCAAGGTCTTCTACTTGACTCAGCAATTACAATATGGACATATATGACTGTTGTTTGTTTTATCTGTACTCTTACAGTCACAAGGAAACACGCATGCACACAGATATATATATATATATATGTGTGTGTGTGTGTGTGTGTGTGCGCGCGCGCGTGTATGGATGTATATAGGTGCATGTGTTCGATATTTTTGACTTATACAAAAGAGACTTTTTCAAAATCGCAACCATTAAGCCACTAATACCATTTAATATCGAGGTGACTACTACCGGTATGACTTACAACCATGGGGAATTGTAAGTGCATCTCCCAGTCCAGGATTCGAACCTGCGCGTTTTAGATTAGATGATGTGGACAGCCTCACAAATACCTTTTAATATCGAGATGACTATACTTCCGGTATAACTTACAACCAAAGAAAATTGTACCTGGTAAGTACATCTGCCCCAGCCAGGATTCAACTCTGTGCCTTTTGGATTAGATACTAAGGCAGATAGTCGACTTAACCATTCGACTATCATGACAGATATAAGCTACTTTGATTCTTCTGTATGTACTCATGCCAAATTCAAATTCTATAATTAGATTCATGATCGACCCATTTCCACCATAAAAGCTGAACAGAACTAACATACTAAGACAAGTTTGACAAACTTAGCCAAATTTATCAAGGAGGGATGGGTTGATTTCTAATCTATGTGCAGAAATTGAATTCTATAAGAATGTGTGCAACAAAGTCGAAATCACCTTTTAACTCTCTTCATAGCCAAATGAATAAGTCGACTTTCAAGCTCTGTTATTAACCAAAAGCACAAGTATGAACCATGGTCGGGACAAACGCACACATCAATCTTAATTCCTCTGGGGTATTAATTATTCACGGGGTAAAGTGTATTCGATATAATAAGGTTTTATATACATATATATATGTATACACATACATACATGTATGTGTATATATACATGTATAAATATACATAATACCTACATACATGCACACATACATATCACATGCTCTGCCCAGATAAGTCATCATAAGACGATGGCACTTTTTTAATTAAATATGTCTCCTGGTAATATTGAAAAAGGAAGAATCTTCTTGTCTTAATCAAGATTATACAAATGAGAGATGCTGCAAACGCAGTGGTGTCCTTAATTAACAGCTCAGTAAAATCTGAATGGAAAACAATAAAAATAAATGAAAAGAATATTTGCTAGTTTAGGGAGTATCTGATCATTATATGAGATATCTTTGTTGTTATGCTTAAAGACTTTCGGTTGTTAAACCCATTTCCTAACAAACAAAATCTCCTGTACTTAAATCACCCTGTTCATTTCATTTCACATTTGTATATATGTCTTTTGCTGCCTTCCATCGTGCTCATCTACTGTACCTTCATGGAAGTTAGGTATTCATAAGAAAAAATTTTTTTTCTTTGTTCTTTTTTGTTCACTTCTGACAAAATTATTTCGCCGTCAATAAAACATACTGGTACCTAAAGAATGCTGAATGAGATAGTAAACAAAGTGAACTTACATTTTACTGCGTATTAATCTTTGAGGTTTTATTGTGTTATGCTTTCAATGAACAAACTAATTATTTCCAGTCCACCAATACAGACCAGTATGTAACTGTGTACAGGATATTGGACTTAAGATTAGGATAAGCAATACGCCAAGCATACCTACAGGCAACAAAATGCGTATTAATACAACAATATTATGTTTATGAATGAAGGGTTAACTGACGGCTACAAACCCATTAACGCTGAATATAATCTACCACATTACACAGAAAAAGGATTAGTTTGGCTTCTAGGGATCTAGGGTCTCCCATCCGCCAGCCCCACATGAAGGCAAAGTATGTCCTCTTGTCCTGTCAGTTGCAGTAATGATGAAGCGTTCCGGGAGAGTGATCAGAATATTCGGTCCTCGGAAGTAGAAAACACACAATAGAACATTTCGTGCTACCTTCTCTACTTCTCAATATGTGCACAATAAATAAACAGGAAGAATCACGAAAACCTTAACTTGAATCTAAAAGTGCTTTCTAACTTAATTTAACGTTGCTGTTAGTGAACCCGTTAATTTACTGTTTTTATGGTCGGTTTGGTAGTTTGTGTTGTAAGTGCATACAAGACTATTCCTCGTTAGGGTGAACATACGCTTTTTAATGTGAAAAAACCTGATCAAACCTTTTTTACTACGAAATTGAACAATGGTGTATAGGTAGTTTTAGTATTAAATTTGATTGAAATTACAGCTTTTGGTGAAAAACTTTCCGTATGAAATACAGAATGTTTACCAGACGCTATCAAATATAATTACACAGAGCGTTTACTACAATATACATATACATACACACTTACATGCATACATTCACATACACACACACAAAAAACACAAACATACACACACATATACATGTATATATATTATACACTTACATATATGTATAATGTTTATGTATAGATATGTGAAAGTTTTGTCACCAATACTCAATACTTCTTTATACCATCAAATATTAAGCCACACAATACTCCTAACATTGGATTAATTTACATGAGAATCGCGATAGGAATTATATCTTGAGAAGTTCCCATTACCTCTGTGTCAAACCCAACGGCACAGGTTCAAATTCTGGCCAAGGCAGATGCACTTATCATGTGTAACTCCATTCAGATGTAACTTTTTCAGAAGGTAATTTGAAATCGATATTATAAAATGGACGTAGCTTAATATCTGGCTATAATATATATAATATATATATATATATATATATATATATATATATATATATATATATATATATATAAATATAAAATATATAAATATATATATATATATATATATATATATATATATATATATATATATATATATATTTATTTATGCACACACATAGATATATATATATATACATATATATATGTGTGTAATGTGTATATTCCCAAGGTAGAGTGAACTGGAAATTAAACAACGTTTGTAGCTTAATGTCTGTGAATATAAAAATGTTATGGTGCAGTTACAAAAACATTCATATATATATATATATATATATATATATATATATATATACACATACATATATGCAATGTGTATATATTTATTTATGCATATATATATATATATTATATATATATATATATATTTTTATATTATAATTATATATATGCATTCATAAATACACATCAAACATATATACTATATATATATATATATATATATATATATATATATATATATATATATATATATATGTATATATATGAGCCTCTATATATCAGTATAATCCACACAGCAGCAGCTAGGGGAGGACTTCAGAGGTCTGTACATACATTTATTCAAATCCATCATCAGGACATCATCTACTGATCAGAGAGGCAGACACTTTGCTATCCGTGTAGACATCCCGGGATTATATATGTAATCAACGGATAGGTTTGCTTAAAAAGCAAATGGGTGTTACACACTAGCTAAATACACACACAAAAACAAAGCCACTACAACACCTTCTAAAAACATAACAAACATCTCACACGTCTCGAACTCTCGCCCTACCCGCGCAACAACTTCTCGCTGCTGGGAAGAAAGGGCGTTGGGTCGGGTATGATACATGAAACATACGCTACCGGGGTCTAAGCGATGTCAGGCAGGGCAGCCGATCGAGACCACAGGTCTACCCCAAAGCCAAATCAAAAGTCCTTCAAAAGAAGGCATCGTGCTTACCCCATACAAAAATGGGAAAAAAGCCCTTAAAAGAAGAAGAAGAAGATATATATATATATATATATATATATATATATATATATATATATATATATATATATATATATATATATATATATATGAATTTTTGACGTCGTAACTGCACCATGACATTTTTATCTTCACAGACATTAAGCTACAAAACGTAGTTTAATTTCCAGTTCACTCTATCTCGGGAATAACATACACCTAAATTGCCAATCATCGGTTGTTCCCTGTTCAAGACGATTTTTACCACTGAGGTATCATAGGTCAGTGGTAAAAATCTTCACTGTAGTCGTCGGTTCCCAAGTAGCCGGAAGGTCGATTCTCCTGGTGATGAACCGCTTAACAATTATAATTCCATTTTGCTGTGTTTTATTCCCGAGGAAGAGTGAACTGGATATCAAACATTTATAAATGTATTAATATTCTGTATATATATATATATATATATATATATATATATATATATATATATATATATATATATATATATATATATATATATATATATATATATATCGTATATATATAAATAATTTTCCAAGTTCCTTCATCAATACTTCTACCTCCTTTAAATAATTTAATAAACACAAAACAATTAATTTAAAATAAAATGACATCGATACAAGCTTAAAAATAAATTTAACTAATACACAAGGTTAAATTAAGCAAAAATATCTGCCTAACAAATTGGTTACCATATTTTCAGATTCGCAATGGAAAATCAATTATCTTTCATAACATAAACTGTAAAATAAATAACGCCTAAATCTCCTAAAAATCACGTTTGAAGAAGCCCCATAGTGGAGCAGTACCGTCACTGCACCTCACGTGGTGCACTGTTAAGGGTGTCTGCACCGTCCCTTCGGGCCCTAGCTGCACCCACTTTTTAGCATTTTACTTTACTTCCATTCCCGCTTTGTTTCTTCAGTCGTCTTGTCCAACCATTCCAACTCCCTCTTTTCTTTGTCTTAGATACTCAATGGCCGAAAGGCCCACGGTGCTTGGCTTGACAATCTAATTTTCATAAATCAAATCATAAGTCGATGTTTGAAAAAGGTAAACTTATACGCGTATATTAATACAGCAAATTATTTTACATAAAAAATTAAAAACTTCATATCCAACGAGCGCCGAGTTTGAATTAAAGTCACTAACTGACACTGCAATAAAATACTCATTTCATATGATCAGCTTTATAATTATAGGTTTCATCGACGAAAACTCATTAACAGGTGCACAGAGTAAGTACTAGGGAAACATAGGAGATGGGTATGTTAGGAGAACGTTATGGAAGACGGATCAACTCAATTTACTCGTTTACTCAAACTCAAAGGCAGTATCGAGAGCTGAAAACCTAAAGCATCGACAGGGTAGAGAAAGGTCAGTATTGCAATGTTTGGCACCTCATGACGGCAATAGCTAGTAGAATATAAATGAAGATTTAGTAAATACAAGACGATTCAATGCTGGAAAAATATTTGTGTCATATTAATTCCTTAATACGACACAAAGATTTTTGTTTGCCACTGTTAATGAGAAATGAATGAGTAAGAATGTCTTTCAAGGCTGGAAACGGCACTGAATACAGAGACGGATATGTTCCAGGCAGATTTCAAATTTGTTCAAGAGAGACGCAAGTTCACTTAAAGAGAATAGAGTTTCAAACAAATAAAGCTCTTCAAGAAATATATTAGTTACCTGGATTATAACTCTTGCGTACGCTGAAATACAACTCTTAATTAAGCACTACTTATACAATTAATTAATGTTATCAGAACGCATGATATCAACCATAATATGGTCCATCAAGGCCTAGCACGCGAACTTAATGACAAGTCTAATTAGGCCCTTATTAAAAGTTAACTGATAAAACAGTCATTACAGGCACGAGCAATGAAATTTGAGTCGTAAATTTAACAAACATTCCTACTTTTACAGTTGAAGTATTTCATTACAGTATTTTCTAACGTATTATCAAAGACATACTTTACATTGAATTTAAAATAAATGATTTTTACAGCACCATAATATACTTATAAAAAATGTCACTATCCTGATATTACACCCAATTGTATGAAACTTCACAAATATATTAATTCGGTGACGTTCTTGAGACAGATAGGGTATGGGAAAAAGTTCCGGCTCAATATTGATGAAAATAATGCCGTGGAAACCATATCACCCCGTGGTTTAAATCTCTCAAGGATGGATACATTATATGTGGTTTCTATACTTACTGCATGTCTACTGTAAGGAGATTAGTTAAGAAAGTAATTACTACCTGTTCAGTTGATCCCTGTTGAGTGACGCTGGTGGAGGTATGCCCTCTAGTATGTATTTTAATCAAGAGTTAATTATACTGATAAGATAGACGTTCTCTCACAGACCTACGTAAGCAAGATGTAATCAGGTGTTAAGTAGTTGGAAATCATCGAAATACAAAAAATTCCTTATATCAGTGGAGTACTGCTTGATTCACCTTGCCTTATTGTTTACAATGGATACCCTAGCCCATTTTAGGCAAGAAAAAACTTTTACTGAAGAAAAGGTCCCGTTAATTGACGAACAAATTTTATTGAAGAAAATATCCCGTTTTAAAAAACAAGTCCTTAGAAAAAAGCTCAGAATTTAAGAAACACCGATCTCGCACTGAAACTTATGCTCGATTCACCTCAGTAGGACCAAGTTCATTCGAAAAAAAAAATACATTGGAACATATGTAGAAATTGACTATGGGCTCAAAAAATCACATGTCAATTCCGCGTAACCGTAGCCGTTAACAGATATATTTTCCTGCAACAAGCATCTAAATAATATATATGATAACTTGTTCTAATATCAACTGATGCAAACCTTTCATTTATATCACTGAATATATTTCCGAATGTGTTTTATGGACGAAAATTTCATTTTCATTCGCTATATACAAATGAATACATCGAATGAAAATGAAAATTAAACTAGTTTTCCTTCATAAAACATATCTGGAATAAAAGTGAACCCAAGATGCATTCCAACTGCTGCTCAAGATGGAATAGGATAAAGCAAGCTCAGAGGCCACAGAGCTTTGGGCTGGGAAATATTTCGACAAGTTGCTTCCAGCACCCAGAAAAGTAAACAACCATGGTTACAGGATATACCTGGATGTGCTAATCAGTCCATGCATGACTGAGGAATATCATTTTTCAGATATCCCAAAAATCCACAAGGAGAGATAAATTCAACGCCAAATTCACAAGAATTTTCTCGATCCATTTCTTGTCTGACAGAAAAATTAATCACGAGCTTTTATATTATCACCTTACAATTCGCCGAAAACTAAACAAGGTAATATTTTAAAGCGTGGTCTGTCTAACAGATACTACAAGTTTGTTTTATATCTTTTGGAGCGAGTCAATCAGAATAAAGTACATCGGGGAATAATCGTTCTAAAGCACTCATAGTTCTTTTACTGATATTAAATTAAAGTTCAGTACTGCCTACGAAAAGCCAACATAATTCCTGAACAAGAACTTATCTAAGTATTTCTTTGATGAAAATAATGGCATCGTTTTCATTGGTCTGTGTATATTTTTAGGTGTGATTTTATCAGTCGATTTTGAATAAAGAAATGCTGATATGGGTCTATCGTTGAGATATATGATAGTTTACACTGATAAGTATATCTTTAAGAATTTTGATACACTTTTATATAGCAAACTGTCAAAGGTACATATATTACCAATATACGCCATTAGACTGTGAGATGTGCAAGTTAACAAACTGAAGGGACAGAAAACTAAATCAAATGCCCAAAGATTCATTCAGAAAATTACTACAAATATTCTGAGTCCACAGTTAAATGGATTCAAATAACATGAAAAATTAAACAACACAAAAACTATTGGAACTAAATCAAACTGACTTCATTTTAATATGCGCACTACTGTACCTAATGCTTATAAATGGAGACAAAATTAATGCGAACTACAAATTATTACTAAAAGCCTATACATAACTAAACTTTATGATCTTCAAAATTAATACCATACAAAAATAGCGATTCTACTCCTATTATAACATTAAAATTTCGAATTCACACACTGGACTAGAATGGAAAATTATAAATATTTTGGGAATGACAGTTAAAATTAATTGGGAGAGCTTATACACGGTTGAAGAAATGTCAACTATCGAATCTCTTATCAAATGGACATAGCAAATGACAAGAACTAAAATAAATCAACAGAGGATGAATGAAAACGAGGATCACAAGCTATAATGGAATAAGCATCAGTAAGATGAAGTACAAGTACACAAGTGGTTAGGAGAGAGAGAGAGAGAGAGAGAGAGAGAGAGAGAGAGAGAGAGAGAGAGAGAGAGAGAGAGAGAGAGAAGCCATATTATTAACAACTGCAGTGTACTCAGAAGTGCACAAAGGAATATAGTGATGATAACGTAGTGAGAGAGGGGGGAAAAACAAAAGTGTTGCATCAATTTGCGACAATACTCTATAAACCAAACGGAAATTTAAAGGTGCTAAATAGCAATCAATGTGGATATATCATATACCACGCTTAAAAACTGCCGCGTTTAGTCTTCAACTGTTTCCTTAAAAATCAAACACCTGATCTGTAAATCTTCTTAGCCTTTTTACTTTTCTAACTTTTATATTTGTAAGCTGTCAATATTCTGCTGCGGATGACAAAAAATTTGAATAAAAAGTAGAAAAGACACTAATCCAAGAACATAAAACTCACTTCATCGTGGAAAATCAAAACTGGAATACTTCACCATCACAACATGTGGTAATGCTTGTCCGTCAACGTTAAATGTTAATTTGGTTGCTAGTTATCGCTCAAGATAAAAGTAGTATCTCTACTGTAGGCAAATAGAAACGCCATGCAAGAGGTAATATTTGCTTGGAATATTGCCTGTTCCGTGATCCAAACAGTACTGAAAGCACAACACCGCACAATTTACTAAATTCGCTTGAACTTCATGATTTATCATAAAAATATGGTAAATTTAGTTGTCACTGGAAAACTATGGGAACCTAAAATTCTATTCAAACCACATTTCAAATAACTAAAATAAAAAAACTTACACATCACATATTGGGAAAACAGGATAATCATACAGGAAATCATGACGTACACACATATAAGATGTATGTAAATACAACCAGACTGGCTGACATTGATAAAAGAACCTTTTTATCTCTACAACAACATATTTATGAAGATTTGAAAATTTATTACATAAAAGATCAGTTTACCTAATGAGACTAAGCCAACGAACTAGGTAAACAGCATTTACCATTTTTCTTCTTAGCTTAATCCGTGGTCGAGGTCGCAGTTTTTAATAAGGCCCCTCCAACTGTTTCTCTCTTGAGCTGCTCATTTCATAATTGGTTTTGGCAGATGCCCTTCCTAATTCTAACCCTCCCTATTTATCCGGGCTTGGCACCGGAAATGAGCTGGGCTTACCTTCCCGCCCGCCCCCTTCCCAGCGGATGGGCTAGTATTTACCGTTGCAAAATATAAATTTTGTAGAACAGACAGCGGATCAGAAAAATGAGGGTTGTTACACATTTCCCAAGGAAGAATTCCGTACCAAGAAATACGAACAAAATATGACAAACTGCAATATACACACCACAATGAAGTTCACACGATAGCCGTCAAAATCTTTAAACAAACAAAATTTAACCAACTTTCCAGGACTTCAGCACGTAGGAAAATTTGCCTTGGAAAATTTTCTAATTACAAAAAAATTTCACCTTACAATAATTCAACTGAGTGGATCATTTCTAAGAATAAAATTCGAAGCGATGGGCATTAGTTAAATAAAATTGATTAATACTCATGAAAGCTCTTGGTATATTCCCTAGGAGAATCTTTCAACATTCCAAGATTGAAGCACAAGGTACTCAGCTAGCCTTAGGAAGCACAGAAAAAATACAATAAATGCAATAATTTTAAATGAGAAAGATACACTCTTCCTCAACAAACACACTTGGTTCCAGATATATATCTTTCTAAAAGTAAAATGAAATTGCTTCAGCAGAATTGAAACTCTTAATACAATCGCAATATAAAGAGCATTTCTTTCACAAGAATGAAGCCATTATTTTAAAAAAGGGGGTACGAATATGTATGAAAAAGCTTTTCATATTAAAACAAAAGATATCTCCGGCGCATTTTCTTGTAAATAACAAACCACTAGAATAAGAATGAAGCCTGTTTACAATAACTGAATGGGTTATTTGCCTTAAAGAAACAGGCAATGACCGTTAATATCTTCAAGAAGCAATTTTCATGAAAGGAGCCTTGAAGTACATTGTAATAAGAAGCAATCATCTTTTTCAAGAATGGTTTCTAAACATAACTGACCAGAAAACAGTAATCAGAACGGGAAAAGAAAGTTAAAATGATCAACCTAGAAATTCACCAGAAAAAGTTTTCCTTTTTAAAGTCTCTAGAAAGACTTTCCTTCACAATGACTTACACGGGTAAATCATAACAGCGCAAACAAACACTCTTGCGCCAAAGTCCTCTCACAGAAATACTTTCCTCTCAATGCCGAAGTGTCTCGTACCGCCATGAAAAGCAAACTCCCAAGTTATTGCTACAAAGGGAATACTGTTATTGGTAAAACGCGTCCCAACACAACAGAGCTCCATCTTCGCCATAACACAATTTGCAATCTTAATCTGTTGCCAGCAACTCTATTATCAGCAGAGTGTAAAGGCCATGGCGGTCGCTGAAGATTTGTACGACGATTCATGCATAGACATGCATAAGGCAGTCCTTTGAAATTCAAATTCGCATTATCCAGTGACACAGTTTATTTAAAATGATCATCAGTTGCAACTGGATTTCGTAAGCAAAGAATAAAAAAATAATAACAATCACCATAAGATCTTTAAGATCTGGAAATATCTAAAGCTATCTGAATGCACTTAATCTGGAATAAAATGCTGTATTGCAAAATATTTATAAGAAAACTTATTCATTTTAGGAACAAGAGGATGCTCATACAAATTATACATATAATTTTATTTCAAAATGCACCACTGACGTATTTATGGAAGAGAGTAACGAAGGCAGTAAAATTCACATTAATCATCCCTATCTTTAGGTTTCTTCTAACCTACCCCATTTGATAAATTATATATTTCTGAACGGTCTTTCCCCTATATTACGCAACATATTTTAAACACAAGTGATATAGAAATTACATAACAAAGTGTTTCAAAGATGATTAAAAACCGGTAAAGGAAGCATTTGGCATTATTATTCGAAATAAAAAAAAACTAACTGACCATATAAAAAGTTCGTGATGGAAAAAATTTTTCAACTTTAACATACGGGAACGAGGTCTATATTTGGAAAACAGTCCAGACAGCTGCAGTGATTAATTGCATCCTCGCTATAAAAAAAAAAAAAGCTAGGGGAATAGGGTAAGCATGGCTTGACGTCCAGAGGGAAATTAGGTCACGACTGAAGAGTTTGCCTGTCTACTCCCCCCCCCAACAAAATAATAATCAAAGAAACTTTACCAACAGACAAACATCCAAGACCGACATCTCAAAAAACAAGACTACTGATTTCCAGCAGCGCATCATACATACCATTAAAATGGTGCATGGGCGTTATCATTCTTTAATAAAATGCTTTTTCTACCAATTTTTTTTTAAAAGTTCATCTCTTCAACAAACTACCGGAAACGTAATTTTCCTCACTGAAATATCTACTACCCATGATTCCCCGAATTCCACATGAAAGACATCAGATTTTATGTAACATTCAGATTTTTTTTAAATAAATCAAAAGAATACCCGGGAGGTTTATATAAAACATTCAATATTATTGTAATAGATATATATTTTTAACATCACTAAGGTTCCATACTCCATAGGAGCCAGCAGACCTTGGGAGCCAGTATCGAGAGTTTGCTCTCGTGTTGGATTACCCATATAATACTGTCCCCCACTTTGGACTTTGGGGGCCACCCTCAAGCTCGAACCAAGGTATCTTCATTAGATGTAATTTATATTGTTTAGTGCCGTGACTGGATTAACCACAGACTATCGTCCTGACCCTAGATATTAGATGCCGTGAAAGTTAAACATGCAAAAATGTACAGGGATGCACTCTGTGCATTCATATGTATTTTACATATATTTTCGAAAACAGCAGTATATCCATATATTATATATATATATATATATATATATTATATATATATATATATATATATATATATATATATATATATATATAAAATCAATATATATTATACATCTTTTGTATATTTTCGTAAATATATATATATATATATATATATATATATATATATATATATATATATATATATATATATATATATTTATAGAAAATACGAAAATAAAAGTAAAAACACAATAAAAGACACACTATCCGCATTTAACGGTTCGTTCTATCATATTGGTACATGATCCTGTTGAATGTGGAGTATACAGCATATTATAATGAACATATCTCCCCTAATTATTTGCGTTCGTGTACGTCGATGTGCTCTACATACTGAAATTCATGCCATTCCATATGGCAATCGGAAATTTCCTCGAAAATCCCTTGTGCGTGCAACTCCACCGAACAACAACGCCGTCGCTTCATAATTTGACGATGCCACACAAGGCAGACTTCCCCCAGACTAGGCTACACCCTTCCGACAACCCACATGCCCCTGTAACCCTTCGCTGGTCTTTGAGGCTGCAGCAACGGCCACCATCGCCTTTAGTGACCAGAACTTCGAGCAACACGCAAATTAATCAGCGTGTGGTTATTAGGGATATTATCATCCTGCCCGCAAGCCTCACATAAATATAATTTCAGAGAAAGTGCCCATGCTGAAATATAGACAGCCTCAGATAAAACCGCCTAACGTATTGAGTATGTTCCCCATTTTCGTCGCCATGCCCTACAAAAAAAAAAAAAAAAAAAAAAAGTGCAGGCATACTTTTATAAATTCATTATTATTATTATTATTAACAAAAGTGACTATTCACACGAAACAAGCTTCTAAAGGCACTAACTTGCAAAGCCAAATCCAAAAACTGATTGCTTATTTATTGAAAAACAAGAAAATAGGGACAAAAAAAGAATAACACTTGAAATAAATCATAATTCATTACACACACATATATATACAAATATATATATATATATATATATATATATATATATATAATATATATATATATATATATATATATATATATATATATATATATATATATATATATATATATATATAATGTTTACGCATAAACTACACAGAAGAAAGAGCAGTTGTGAACATAAATATACATAACCGCTCCTGATTTATGCATCTTTCTGGAAATAACAGCCATAAGTATTTTCGGATAACTATTTACAATCAGAAAAATTAAAATATGTTGTCTTGCAACAATGTACTGCTTGAATGAAAGGGAGTAACTACTAAGCAAATGAAATGCACCTAATTTTATCTGCGGTTGTTACATACAAAACTACCAGAAAGACATAATGGCGCCACGCAAAAAGTATATCTCAACAGGGGAAATTCCATGACAGTGTATATTCACCAGCAAAACATCGTTTAGTAACACGAAGACACAAACATGACAATTTCAAACATATGTAATATGGTCAACTATTTTTCGACACTGAGTGTTGCACTGCGCAGTCTAGAAAATCGTACATAAGGGTTAAACAGTCATTAAAAAGTTTTTAAATAGCATTGGGTAAAAGTGGGGACTAAAGCCCTAAAACACCTGGCTCAGCGGCTAATGTCCCGTGAAAGTTGGATAGGACAATATTTTATCAGTCTGTCAAATACCGTCGAAATATAGAGTAGCTGTAAAAGAAGACCTAAATTCATTAGGTCCTATTAGGGTAAGTCAAACCGTCCACAATCCTTTTGACTGACTCACTTGGGTAAATCCCATGCAGATGATGTCGACTACAATAATGTCAATACAAACCATAGAGAACGACAATAACAATAATAACGTTTCCTTCTACGTCACAAGCTACTCCAACAATACCATAACAATAAAAAGCTTTACTGAGAAATGTTTACCACTCTTCTGCAGCTCTCTTTAAACCAGCAAACAAACTCAACGTAAAAGACTTGTTTTATCGGAGAGGAGTACATCAAACGAACACCTGTCTGCCGCACCAAAGAGAAAACCATAACGCTTGCAAATGCACGCAATGGAAATATCCTATCTTCACCACCTAATCCACAAAAAGCGAAACCACCAAGTTGAGCTGAAGGAATAAACTTCCGCGTTGGTGTATCATTTCGTAAAACTTAAAGGAAAAACTTGTCTTGCAGTATATAAATATGTTTACCTTGGCAATATTCATCAAAGCACACACTGATCTACTCCCAGTCAACATCCTCTTCCTGTCTTACACAAGGCACCCTCTTTCGTAAATAAAATCAAGACTTTATTTTCAAATTTCCAAGGATTTTTTCTATAGGGCGTTAATGGCCGTTCAGAAAAATTAATGCACGGTAACTAAACAGTACTTATATTATTTAGTGGAGAATCTCGTCATCAGTTTAAAATTAAAGAGAACTTCCGCTTCACAATGCCTCATTTCCCATACATCAAATACACGATGAACAGAAACTCCATGAAAGTAATTCCCCTAAATACTGACCTATCAATACAATAAAATTATTTCATTATGCGACCAGGTCATGAAATTCTATTCGAAACCATATGGCTCAGGGAATTTATCTATTTAGCTGCTGGGAGCAGAGGGCTTCCAAATTCAATTAACTGCTATTAGAGGGTTTCGAACTGCGTGTGTGTGCATGTACGGACATTTCCATGAAGACAGCAAGGATAAAGCTCTAGGTATTTAAAAATTATTTCGCGTATAACCATATATTTCATTTATATATAATCATTATCTTCTCATCGAGCAACATTTTGCTGCAGTATTTACAAAGGATTTATCGCTGGTACATAAAAATGTAAAATGGTACCACAATAATTTAGACAGATAATTATAGTAAAAAAAAAAAAGATAAAAAGACCCAGCTGGTTTGTAGTAAGTGAAAATAACAAATGCAGAATAGTTTGATAAGGAGATTTCAAGGGACTCCAGAATAAAATGGCACTCTCTACATCGTAGCAGAGGGATCATTACTTTACACTGGAACGTGTGAATGAATAAATCGTGGCATGAAAAAAAAAAAATAAAATAAAAAAAACGGGTTAGGATACTGATCTTGAATCTTCCACCGAAGTAAACCTTTCATTCTCTCAAGAGTTTGAATTTCAGTCCCTAACAGAAACAGCTTTCAGCAGCTTCGCATTTCCCTTACAGCTGCTATAACATTACAAACAAAAAGGGGGGAAGAAAGAACGCAAATAAATTTCTCTCTTAAATGAGTCGGCACAAGGTAGATCATACTGTACTCAGTTCTCGCATTACAACAACAAGTGTTACTAGTAATATTGTAGTTGAACTTCAATAAAAGCGAGCAAAAAGCATTTAATGAACTTATCCTGCCCCCATACCTTCCACTTAAACTTTCTGGATACAATGGGAAATAACATTCTTACTTAGTATATTAACACGCAAGGACTGGGTGGATTTTTTTTTTTTTTTTTGGGGGCTTGCATGTTATAGCTATGTTGACTATGTCTTTTTATTCTGCTTGCATGTTATAGCTATGTTGAATATATCATTAAATGAACTTTTTCTATATAAATACATGGAGACTCTCTTTTTGCCACAGACATGTATTCTAAGAAGTAATTTACATCCCTGGCAATTTGTTCGCATGAAGGAGGAACTTTCTTCAAATTCATGTGAGATTAACATCTTTGAAAACTGACATTTTCAGCAGCAAGATTTGAATATACTTCTTTTCTATTCTTTATCACCTCATACCCATAGAAAGTTTGTTGATGAGTTCTTATCCAATTCTTATTTATCTTTTACCTTCAGACTAAACAAACATGATGGGGATCTGAAGAAAACATAAACAATTTGTACTCGGCTCAACGACTCCCTAAAACAAGACACAAAATAGTTGGAAAGGGATACATAACGTTGCCGCATTATCCCCAGCCAAACAAATCTTCTATTAGCATCATTTCTGAACAATGACTGGCCATAACTTGGTCCATCTGACAAGAAGCGTTTTCCTACAATTGAAACATGAATTATGGAAGAAGACAAAGACAAGAACTATTATGAAACTTGATGCTAGTTGTTAGAACGTGAATCGAGCTAGCTAGCTTATGTCGTTAGCTATTTGGTACATAACTGCAACATAAAATAACTCTGACGGGAAAAAGGTTTGGGACAGTTTCTGCGGCAAAATTTTAATTCCCCTCCAAAGTTTGCAAAATCACAAAACAAATAGGAAGTAAAATTTATTCTTTCCCGCTTCCACATTTATTTCATCCATAACAGGTTCAAGGTACTGTTTGCACTCTAACGTCACAGTGAACTGTCAAACCACTGTGATATATTGAAATTTTAATGGAATAAACCATACCTCTCATTTGGCTGTAGTCTACTTTTTTCAGAAATATTATATGAAACATTCCTAAGATACAACAATACATTTTAATTTGTGAAATATGATACGATCCATTCATCAAGCTTCATTTTAATATTAATAGTCACTATTCAGGAACGAGCTAAACACTAAAGCACCGAAGTACACAAGAACCACTTTAGCATTGTTAAACTATGCCCAAGTGGTTAATATGTCAAAATTACTCACTGTTATTAATCAATATTATGGCTTATTTTAGTTCATTGGATTTGCTGTAATCTTCACAATTTGGGAATTTTTATATTAGCAAGGCCAAATCGACTTTCGACTAATAATATGGATTTGTAAATTGTTATCAAATGTGAGGGCCATGGCTGTTTTTGCAACACTGGAAGACCTGATCTGATATAAAAATTTTATTGATTTTGACAAGCACACGCGTCCACCAGCCACAAACATTTTCAGTGTTAAGTCCCTGACCTCCTTCATCTAATTTCCTTAAGTAAAGGTTTCTCTTATAATCATGAGGCTTTTTTCTTTTGAGCCAACCGACGTCCTGAAGACCATTATCAATCCTTCAAGAGAGGCCACAACCTCCAGCGTTATGGCCAGCAAACGTGGAATCGATGCAGGAGAGAGCTGTGATTTGGAACCATAAAAACTCCCATTCCCAGTTTAGTTATCAGCTTGACTAGGCCTACCATCGAGGTTCGCCAAGAAGGATCTCCTTCCAACAAAACTAACTTGGTTGGTGGTGATCAATTTTATTTATTTATTTATTTTTTTTAAGTCACTGCTGAATTTCTTCATGTCCATCGCAGAACTGCACTGTAATCATTTAGAAAGAAATTTTCTCATAAAACCAGCACTCGTCATACCTATAACTTGCATAAGTTCTATCACTGACATATCTCTTATGCAAGTGCATAAGGATAATTATCAACCACTCCTTTTGCATGTTCCTCCATCAACACCTTTGAGACCTTGGCAAACGAACCCCAACTGTCTGCTCCCACTGCAATCCCCTTTCATCTCTCAGGTATGTTTATATGTATAAGTATAAAATATATATATACCGTATATGTATGTATATATGTATGTGTGTGTACATACATATATATATATATATATATATATGTATATATATATATATTATATATATATATATATATATATATATATATATATATATATATATATATATATATATATATATATATATATATATGATGTCGAGCAGGGCAGCCGATCGAGGCTACGACTACCACGAATGCCAAATCAAAGTCCTTCGAAAGAAGGCATCGTGCTTACCCCATATAAAAATGGGAAAAAAGCACGAAAAAAAGTTAAAATAATATATATAAAAAATATATATATATATATATATATATATATATATATATATATATATATATATATATATATATATATATACAGAGAGAGAGAACCTTGCATTCTTATCTTTGTTTAAAATTCATGAATGCTGTCTGGTCGATGAAAAATTTCTTATAAAGGCATAATAACTAGCCTTATACAAAAGTTGTATGCATACAACCTTCAAGAACCAACACCTAGAGTAAGTTCAAGTAGGATATAAAGTAACACCCACTTGCTGTATCACATTTGCTTGTTCCACTGAAACTATGAATTACTTATTTTCCTTGATAAACACTGAAAAGTAAATCCGATTGTTGGGAATTATCTGATTTCCTACGTAATGATTTCATCATAATCAAATTTATCACCAATTGTTTACCACTAAATTGTTGGGAATTATCTGATTTCCTACGTAATGATTTCATCATAATCAAATTTATCACCAATTGTTTACCACTAAAATTTTTCTCAGATGGACCAGCAATCCTCAAGTAATTCACAAAATATATTTCAAGGAAATATGCGCTATCTTCGTGGTAGAAGACCTATAATTCTCTATCCCGGCGGAAACAAAAATACTTTTATGGCACTAACTAATCTCCATTAATGTTGAAGGACCGCGCCTTTATTTGAAAAACAGGGCGTAACAAACAACTGAGTTGTTCATCAAAAAAAAAAAAAAAAAAAAAGTTTCCAAATTTTAACACATACTTAATACGTGAACTTTTAAGTGAACTCGGATAAATATTAGTCACAGCAATTCCAATACTGAAAGGCAATCATACTTATTTCATGAAATTAAGTTATGCGCACGTACAACTTATAATTTTGAAAATAAAAATATAAATCATATCTCTTACCCTGCCTTTCCCTCTTTCTCTGTATGAAAGCACGTAGTTGTCAGACAGAAATTTTTCCCACTACTTTTCACACCTGAACCTTACGAACACCTGTCTATCCGCACCCTAAATCCCCATTCCTTTACCAAAAATACGCAACCTTCTTCAGATACCTGAGCTTTTATTTCTTTGCGATCTCTAAACCTTCAAATATCAAGAAAATATTTTCCTCTGAAATATTTTCGAAAGCAGAAAGAAGCAAAGTGACTTTGCAGTACTTCCTCAACATCCTGATATCCTTGACAAAGTTGTAATTACTGCAACTTTCCAAGCTCTTCCAAAGACTAAAATTGATTGCTATCGGTATTTGCAAAAATACGTTAATTATGCTGGATATTACCAATTATTGCATTTGAACGACAATCAATTAGTCTCCATGTCGTTAAAAATAACTAATTTCGCATGACGCTATTGAAGAATTTTACCTTCTGCGAGCAGATCTGCAAACAACAATTATCTTTATGTTGCGTTATCACATTAAAGATAAATCCACAAATATTTTTCTCGTGACAAAATCACCAACGTCAGGACGAATGAAAAACGCATATTATCCTTTCCTAACTATTTTCTTCCCTGAATGGGGAACTCTTTCCAAGAGATGGAACTTTCTCACCCTTCGTTGAACAAGTCCTCCCACCACCCCCCACCTACTCTCTCTCTCTCTCTCTCTCTCTCTCTCTCTCTCTCTCTCTCTCTCTCTCTCTCTCTCTCTCTCTCTCTCTCTCCGAATCAATACTGGAAGAAGAAGAGCCTCGTGCTCCGCCATCCCCCTAGGTCTTTAAAACGGAAAATCCATGATAGTTTTTAAACATATTTCGAGCGTACTTACACTGTTCAAAATGAGAGAGAGAGAGAGAGAGAGAGAGAGAGAGAGAGAGAGAGAGAAGAGAGAGAGAATAATGTTTCTAAGTCACATATTTCCCGGGTCATATTTCAAGTAAATTTTTTCGCCTCTTTATCGACGGATTATGAGATGCTGATTTTACATGACACACGCTTGTCAAATCGTTGCTTGCTTGTGCTGCATTACTTTTGTCTTTTGCTTTTTGTGTAGGGTCACTTTCATATTTTCTTTCATGGTTGCCTGATCTTGTGAAACTTCGACATTCCCAGTTGTCGAAATTTCCTGCCTTGGAAAAACAACGAGTCTCCTTTTCCGATCTAGAAAAAACATACACGATAAACCAGAACATCAACCATCCGATAATGTCGGACTTGAGAGGAAATAATCTAAAAAGCTATTTATAATACTGGTGGAATTATCCTGTGAGCTAATTCCTAGGATTTCGAGATTTCTTCTCTTTTTTAAAGGTTTCCCTCAACATTCGTCTACAGGATAATTAGACCATGGATGACCGCGTCTCTATAATGGTCTCCCTGTTAGCGAGATGATTGCATTCCCATTTGTGTCTTTCTATTAATGTTTCATTTCATTAATGTTTCACAGCCAGGGCAAGGCATTGCCAGGGAAGGGTGGGCGGTTGACGTACGAGCGCTCTCCCACCTTACGAACTGAAAATAGCGTCTGTAAATATTATTTTTGCACTGATTCTGGAAACTTACTATATTCATCACCGACAGCATTGTCATTATAATATTTATTTGAGTACAATTGATGTTCTATACACCTCTGAAGATACTGAAATTCAACTAGTGAAGACGACGACCTCTAGCAAGTGTTCTGATAAAACAATGAACGATATCGACACTTTTCTTTAGAGAGCGTGTGGTCCATACTCTACTTATGAATAAAACTACTTGAGTGAACGCTTTCATTAAAATAACCCTGAAAGTATGCTAAACGATGTAACAAAGTCAAGAGAACAATAATTCAATGAAACTAAATGAAACTTGCAGAATGATTTCACTACAGAGTTTTAATATCAAACTGAAAGCGCAAAACTCATAACAAAAACATTTTCGAGGACGACAAACTGATTTGTCGATGGTGCAACTATTAGTTGAATCAACTCAGAAAGGAAGGAAGAAGCTGAAGTCCTCAGGATTTATTACAAATATCGATGAATGTGGTCTTCAGAGTAGCTTAAATCCTTTCAAGGTTTAGCGTTATATACAGAGATGATAATTTACAGAAAGAAAAATGTCAAGAGGGTAGTGAATAGATGAAATCATAAATCATTTAGAAATGAAGGTGAATAAATCAATATTATGTTAAACTGTACTTTAGTCCCATATTGTTTAAATGATTCCATAAGTACATCTACATTGTGTGGAATAACACTGAATGGACAATGAATGGTCAAATACTGTGTACAAATACCTCAGAGATATTTCCACTGCTAAACCTTTGACTTTAGAGTAATCTTATGTAAAGTTCTCGGAATCAAAGAAAATAAGTTTTTCTATTGCAAAAATAAAACCTGATTTTTTTGCGTTCGCAGACAAGAACGTCAAGTTTGTACGTTGTTAAAGGTCTAGAATCCCAATTGAACAGGTGAATTTTGCCTCTCTGACGATGAAATTAAATGTTTAAACAAATCACAAGGAGAATTACATCAAGAAAAGCACCGTCAAAATTTCCAGGTTACGCAATGCGGGATGACGTTTGCTAACTATTAAACATTTAAATTATGAAAAAGAATAAACAATTCGGTCTGACAACATTACGACCGAAAGTCTCCCTTCACAGAAACAAGAAATGGGGAAATCAACCTGAAACGAAAACTCTGGATTCCGGAAACACGAAGCAGATAGAGAATTTTAATCAGTCATCAAGGTGAGCAATCCGATAATCTTAACAGGACATATCTAACCGGTATTCTCGATATACGTAGTCTGTTTGCATACGGACGTTGTGGAAAAAAAGTATAGACTTTAATATCTTATATTAGTTTGAATAAGAAATTATTAATTATTCTGCGAAATTCTATAGCTCATGTGGTTTATCAAGAACACAATTTAAAATGGTTACATAAAAAAAAATGAGAGAAGAGAGAAACGAAGTATTGGAACACTGGTCGCAGCTTTACAAGTCTGTGACAGCATTCACCTTCATTCCTTAGTGAACAGTAATACTATCAAAACCTAAGAATAATAAATAAATAACTAATGAAACATTTTCATTAAACCTGCTGTAAATAACATAGGAATAGTCTCGAAAAGCAAACTGTTGGGAAATGAGAGAAAAGACAGGGAGAAAAACACATTTCTGAAACACCAAAGGTCTCACAAAGAGTTTACTATGAAAGGGAATTTGATAAGCTTGCGAAAGCAAAGGTGCAAGGGTTGAATCCAGCATGAGGATTGGTCAGCTAGACTACACACATCAACGATTACAGAGAGGGAAATTTTGCCAAATTTTTCCAATAAAACATGAAACACAATTCATGTATGTTAAATAATGAATATTTAGCGCTTTCGTACGTACTGCTGGATATAATGATACCCGATAAAAGTATACCTTTCACACTCATTTACTTTGTTAGTTTACCTTGTTAATTTTTCTTTTGGAATACATTAAGAGGTGGTAACGGAATGTCAAATGCAAGGAATATTTAATAAATGTGAAGAGACACGTGTGCATCGGATAAAGCTACAGTTTTGGATACGCCGCTGAAGTTCTCTATTTTACCAATAAAGTCAAATAATCGAGAAGGAGATACCTTTTCATCGGCAGAGTGAAAAAAGTTTCTTTCAGTCCGATCAAGATCTCTCGTTCCAATTTAACCGAGAGCAAACACTTCAAACTCAAAGAACATTTTCTTACTTTCACATTTTAATATTAAGACAAAAACCCATTCCTAGAATATGCAAACTCTTCCAAATTTAATCTAAAAACCACACTTCAGATATGAATAGTGACTTTACAAAGGTTTCAATACACACTATCAATAATAGCAATATCCTACAGAAGACTGACATTAACAACTACATCAATAATATTGCATGGAAATTTTTGATACGGGTTCGAAACATGATTTAAAATCTCTTTATTTGACATGCTCCCCATGACTAACGCAACAAAATTCCAAAGTAGAAGGACTATACAGAATGCCAATAATATATGCAGGAAGTCACTGGAAAAATAACTAAAAATTATCATATCACTGACGGTAATAAACGGTGCATATGAGAGCCAGCATCTAATATAGTAACTCCCCACATTTGTGCAATAAGTTCTGTAGGGCAAGCAATGTTACCCATACTGGTAAAGAGAGAGAAGCGCAATTCCTTTGAACTATGTAAAAGTATATATTGCAAGGCTCATAGTTTTGTAATTCGTTTCCGGGTTTAGCGAGTTTCCTCCCAAAGAAATTACGAAATAGGGACCATGAAAAGAGCCTACTGAAATGCCGTTACAAAAGGTCTTGCCATTACTTTTTACAAAGACACAAATGCTCCATTCTCAATAGCTCAGCCCCTTTATCACGTACGTCTTCCAAGCGATGTTTATCAGAAGGCAGAAATTCTTATACTGTACCTATTATAAACGGTTATACAGTATAAGTGATCATAGGAACAACTGCTAGTCAATTCCTTTCCTTCCGGTTCTCTCTAACGAACCTGAAAAGTTATACGCCGCTAAAAGGACGGTATCTTGAATCTCGATATTTGATTCCTGACAGCCAGTATGCCTGCAATGACCATATGTACTTGTGATGCTCTTTTAGGTCCGACTTTCATTTTACACAAACTTGCCATCAGATTAGAATCCAAATTTACTGAAGATTATTTTATGGGTGCTTTCAACCCAGTTACCATTACCGTTCTTATAAGAAACTTTGGCTTGTTTCACAAAATTTTCAAGTTACGATGTTAATAATCACAGGTTTAAGAGGAGGTGCAATATTACTTTACAGCACAATGTGCAAATGAGATAGTTTTTCTGATGTATATTGCTGTTTATTTGTATATAGATCTACCAGATCATTACTGATCTTTATTTGTTGTTCATCATTTTTTTTTCACATAGAATATCTATCTGAAAAGTAATAATAATAATAATAATAATAATAATAATAATAATAATAATAATAATAATAATAATAATGGAAGTTTGTATGCAGCTGAGCTTATACTGTGCCTTCTTAACTTGGTGTATAAATTGCTTTGTTTCCGCTGGTAAATCGTAAGTAGCTAACTGAAGTTCATTTATTATCCCAAAGTTTCAGTAGTCCACACAACCACTTACAAAGGGTGAATGGTGATAGGGGTACACACATGGTATATTTATACCTGACAAGGGATTTAACAAGGAATCGATTTTTTACTGTATGCCATGGTGTCATGGATGGGGAGCTCTCCTACTGGCCATGATTTTACAGTAAGAATACCCTTTGTCTTGGCTCTGTGCTCAAGGTCTTCAGAGGTGGCACTCAAGGAAAGCAGTGGGAGAGGCCGCAGTCAATTAATGTAGGGATTTATAACCAAGGTCAATGTTACCAGCACTCCCCAGGGCTTCCAGACGAACGTCAACAGAAAGCCAACTGAAATATGACTGTCTCAAGAGCAACGTAGAGTGCTCTGATCAATTCAATACGTCAATTATAAATGCTTAAAGTGGCTGCAAACCTCTCCCATTGCTCCTCCTGGTTGGCAACTGGTATCCTTATCTTACCTTTAAGTTGCAAGGATGTTCATGATCTTTCCTAAATATTTTAAAAGTATCTGCATTATTGTCATAAATTGTGCTAAGTTACCATTTGTAAGGAAAACCAGAGTTCAGTCAAAGTAATTAATGAAAGCCCTAGCAAGGTTATTTTTGAAATATAGACTGAAGTTTAAAATATACAATTTTGTCCCCATTCATTATCTCGAGGTGTTGACCATTTATTCTTGACTCTCATCTATCCATATATTTACATTATATCTTATAAATGAAAATCCTCTAAACCACAACGTTTTCCCTTTACAATCTTATAAACTTTTGTACTTTCACATGATCACCACTTACGTGGCCAAAGACCACCAAGCCAAAAAAAAAAAAAAAAAAATCAAGCTTCCCCGACACCCTTTAAGAACTCTTGGAAGTACTTGCCGATGAATAGTAAAGCAAAAACAAATGCTGATGTAAAGCAAAAATACAGATAACGCTGAGCACCACTGAATTCCTTACATACTATCACAAACATATGATTTAGTAAATCTTCCATATTTTCCATATTTTCTCCCACATTCTGCCCACTGGAATTCGCTTTCTATTGTATTGTACTCCCTTAATTTTTCATCAATTCGTGTCGATTCCGACATGTTACGATTCACGTGGGAATCGTAACATCATTTTTGTAAATGATAAAATACTTTTAAATGAGAAGAAATTGTGTAAGTAAATTCCATATTCTATAAAGATACCAAATTAATAAACTTAATGATGCAGTGATTACGCAGCACCTG
>NC_089795.1:64631984-64751984 GCF_040412425.1 Macrobrachium rosenbergii
ACATGAATGCCTTGTAAAAAAAAGTCACCAGTAGACTGTAAATGTGTGTGTGTTTGCGCGCGCGCGCGCGCGCGAGTAAAACTGAATCACGAAAGTATGGAACGTGATGAATATATAATAAAGACAAAATCCACGAGGTAAAGAGAAACAATGGAGTACTGCAAGGTCTTTTGACTTCTTGGTCTTTACTTTGCATACTGAAGAAATATAAAAATAAGTTTACAAAGGGAGCTCGTATAAATGACAGCTGGGGATTACAAAGGAAAAAATATGTACCTGGAATCCAACACAACTGAAGAATTAGTAGACACACCAAAACAGGGGTAAATATTTAAGAGGTTTTACAAAGGATTAAGCCAACAGCTCCCTGCTTCTGAGCTGTTGGGCTTAATCCTTTGTAAAACCTCTTAAATATTTAACCCTGACACAATATACCACAATTCTTCAAATGTGTTGATTCCAGGTACATATTTTTGTAATCTCCGTCTAGCAATTTATACGAGCTTTCTTTTGCAAACTTATTTTTATATTTCTTCAGTCTGCCCAAATGAGGACAAGATATCGAAAAACCTTGCAGTGCTCCACTGTTTCTCCTTCCTAAATAGTTTTTGTCTTTTATATATATATATATATATATATATATATATATATATATATATATATATATATATATATATATATATATATATATTGTATGCATATATTTGAGGCCCGTGAGTGCAATGTCTGTTGATGTAAGTGTGGTAGTATAGATTCAATAATATAGCACTCACTTTTACCAAATAAAATGGAAAAAAATCTGGCAAAAAGAGCAAGATGCAAAATGGGAAAAAAAGAGATCTAGTAAAAGAAAGTGGACCCATCTCTCAGGAACCGACATTACTATACATATTCAAGTAAGCCTATTAAGAGATCTAGCCACTGAATATACTATCATGCATACCCGTAAAAAATTAGGCGCAATTTATACGGTACATTAACATTTGAAATATATAAAATAACTCTCGATATGGTGCAAGGGCAATGATAATAAAAAAAAATCTCATATACTTAAATAGTATATAATATAGTTTTTGAGCAAAATGTTAGACCATTAATGGATATTACTACACTGCCTTAAGTACCTAATTTCAGGAGTACATTGCTTTAAGTACGGAAGAACTTCAATAATCTATTTCAGTGCAATTAATACATTATCGCTGTTAGCTACCAAAACAAATGCTTTGAATTGCCGTTGAGGGAGGTTCTCTTGAGATTTAAATGGTGACACAGTCAAAGTTTCCAATCTGGAGCTAAACTTTCCCAAGGCGCATGTGATGAGAGTTGTAAGGAGTTCACAGACTACTCCTAATATCTATCATTAATGATGCTCGCAATGACAATTTATATTATGATTCTTTATGGGAAATAAAGGATTTTATATTTTTAGTACTAGAAAAATAACTTACTGCTGTGATTTTTTTTATTTTTTATCCTCCGTGTTGGTTTCAATTATTAGCGACTTTTACGCAGTGGCTTTTTAAATCGCACAGCTTAATCTAAAACAATTGTGTTATAATAACTAAAACACAAATGTTTTAATCTAACTGATTGTACTTTGCTTGATCATCTGAAAACCTTTAACAACCAAAACAAGCACATCAGGCAATCATTAAAGGGTCAGATTTATAAATGTCATCTACGAAAGTAAAAAAGAAAAAAATTTTAAAATGTGGCAAAACAGGACATCTCGCACACTGTAATGTTGATGTTAAACCAACACGTGGTTCAGCTTATATATATATATATATATATATATATATATATATATATATATATATATATATATATATATATATATATATATATATATATATAATGTGTTGCTATACTCTATATAAATCGATGAGCTATTTGTGCTATTTTACAATCTCGATACGATTACTTAAGTTAATTTGGTATTGCTTTTAGCTGATACCCAGTAACTCCTAAAACTATCCTTGAATGACGCCCGTCATACCTGTATAGGTCCTGAGATACTCGTAGGATTATAACTCTTGTTTACATAGGGTGCCACAATGATGGACAGTCTAACGATTTTCTTTCAATCACATTTATGATAATGGTCTACCTTTGTACTAAAATTTATCAACATCTCTCCAATTATGGCGGAGGACTTGCAAAGAAAACCCAAGTTTTGTAGACAATGACAGACATACATACGGATTATCGTCCTTCATACACATCCATGCATGATGGTCTACCTTTATACCAGGTTTGACTGAAATCCCATCAAGTGTGCAGGGGTTAGGGTGACACACTAAGCATGACAGAGAAAAGGATGATCTTCCTGCCTGAACATCTAAGCCTGATAGTGAACTTCTCAGCAAAGCTTGAATGAAATCTTGTCAACTGTGTAAGAAGAGTTCAATGAGGAGGTTAGTGTTGCAGATACTTTGTAGGACAGACAGAATGAACAAAATGACGAACGATCGTCCTTCTTGTACATCAAAGTGTAACTGTCTGCCTTTAGTCCTGTTTTGCCTAATTTCCCTTCAACAGTGTACAAGACATTGCAATGGAAAGGTGAGCATGACGAACCCACTGACGGACAGGACATGAAAAACTATAGCCCCTGGCCTTTGTTATCACGAGTCTAATATAGAAATTATTTTTTTGTTTCATGAAGTGCTTAAAATATCTGTAATATTCAACACCCATAAATGATAGAAGTGATGTATTTTAATTTGCCATGTAAAATTAAAAAGAGAAACATAGCGATGATGATGATTATCTAAAATATGGTTGGTAGGGGACTGTAGGTTGGGTCTTGAAAAATTTACAATAAATTAATTGTCAAAACCAAGGTTCAGTAGCATATTATTTGAGCAATTTGACTTTGTTATTTTGAAAACATAAATGAGCTGTTATTTGTTTGCTAGGAGGAAAAAATTTATCGCTACTATCTTACGTTTGACTTCATGTAATTTTCTGTTATAAATAATACATATAAACTATACCGTTTCTACAAATTGCGTAATAATATACGAAAACGTTATTTAGTGACCAAGCAAACCTATTTATTAAACCTTAGTCGTTCCAAATGTAACCAATCACAAGAAACAGAAATAAAGTTTTCTACCTAACGATATAAAAACGACACGATGTGGCAAAATAAAAGACAAAACAGAAAATATATGAATATATTAAGGGCAAAATGTACGAAGTTGCAGAAGAGGTGGAAAATTAGTGTCACTCAGCAAAATTAATCAAGGGAATGGACGCTGCTTCAACGGTGGGTTTAAGTATGATATTCAAAAGCGTGTAAAAGACACTCTGCCAATCTACTTTAATTTCCGTAATGGAAAGGCAATTCAGCAGCGCCTAGAAATGCCACATCTAAAAATTACTACAGACGAAGATACACTACGGCACTGCCCGTTCTTTTCCCTACTTCTTCATTTCTACCTCCTCAAGCTTCATGAAGAGGTAAACTGGTCATATTCTTAAAAATTAAAAATATTTCGAAAATGCCTTGCTAGTAAACAGCTATTTAACCTTTTACCAATTTTATGTAAAAAAAATCACCTCATTCTAGAGTTTAACATCAATTGATAACACTTATGCTAGCACTCTGTTGTGTCTTACTTGTGAGTCACTTATAAAAAGGAATTCGTACGGAATTATGGTCCCACATTGGAAAATAAAAAGAATTATAAGAAATTTGCCAAATGACAAGTCATATGAGCTACAGCAGCCAAGGGTTATAAAATTAATAAAATATTCTGAGTTACAATAAATCTCTTTCGCATCCCTGGCTAGAGCACGCTAACGAAACCGTCCACAAGCGAAATTAACGAAAACAGGCCCAGTAACCAGGTTAACAATTTCCAGTCAGTTCCATCTTTGTTAAACTAGACAATGGTTTGTTAATCTGAGTGAAGTGAGAAAATGATTTGTTGAGTGACGTGGAACTACAAACCAAACATCTACTGGTATTTCCAGGTGTCACGATTGGTCGCGAGTTCGAATCTCCGACCGGCCAGTGAAGAACAAGAGGAATTTGTTTCTGGTGATAGAAATTCATTTCTCGCTGTAATGTGGTTCGGATTCCACAATAAGCTGTAGGTCCCGTTGCTAGGTAACCAATTGGTTCTTAGCCACGTAAAAATAAATCTAATCCTTCGGGCCAGCCCTAGGAGAGCTGTTAATCAGCTCAGTGGTCTGGTTAAACTAAGATATACTTAACTTCCAGGTGTCACAAACAACTATACTACTATTACCATAATCCTAAGGCCATATACAATTTCTCTAACAAGCCAGTGTTGATAATATTTTTCACTTACTATTTAACTATGAACACAAATGTTACTGTAAACTGTAAATTAAAAACAAAGAAATAAATGCCGCTCTTGAGCAAATATGAACTTGCATACAAGGCGAACAGCTTCTTTGACGCAAGATATCTGAGCATTATAATTTGCTTGTAAGGTTTTGCATCATAATCTGTAACCCTTCAACATGACTCCTAGATGATCAAATATTTGACACAATGCAAGGAATTGCGAAAATTCTGACCATACCCTCAAGTTAAAATCGCTAAACACCAGGATTAAGGGGTAAGAGCTTCCATCTATATGTTAATATGCTATCGGCCTAAAGACGACATGCCTACAAGCTCATATAAACTACTGCTATGGCATATCTGCAAATGAACTTTAACATGAGAATTGTAGTCTAACCGCCACTGGTTATTTCGACATCAAATGACAAGTTCATTTTAAATATGACTAAAGGGAAAACTATAGCCTTCCAAAATTTATGTTTCTGTCCCATTATCAACTGTGATCCGAGGAAATTACCCTTGTACTAAATAACATAAAAATACCAAAAACATTTTTAGGAAAGGAACATCAATTTGTCTTACTGATCTGCAGAATCTGGGGCCTTTAAATTTAAAATCTTATTTCAGATATTTTAACTCATAAAGGCATTTTTTGTAACACAAGACGTACGAAAAAATTTTCTTTGGAGAAGAAAAATATGATTAGTCCTCAATAAATATTTTATTCAACACAAATCAAGGTGAGCTAATGAACATCTATCCAAGCATGATCATCCAATACCAAGAGGTATTGGATGTACTGTATAAATTTCAAAACTTGCACCAGAACAAATGACAATATTGTTAGGTAAACCACGTCAATGAAAGTTGTTAACGGAACCAAAATCTTAACAATATGCATTGCTGTGGCTTGGTCTTGGAATCAAATACTGTGACATAATTTCAAAAATAAAGAATTTTTATGAGCAAACAATGAGGTCGACTACCGTGTGTTAGTTCTTCTGACATGACTTCTTACGAAGTAGTTTCCTTACGCCAAGCACAATAAAAATAAGAATGTGAACCCGCATTTCGGTGCTGGTACTGCAAAGGCAGCGAATGAGTGTTTTCCACTCAAAGGCTTTTCTTCATCGAGAGTAGGAATAAGGCTCGTACAATGTATAAAAGCAAATAAAAATCAAGTGACTTTAGGGGAACAAGAGTACCAGATTCGAAAGAACTGCCTATGAAGGAAGTCTAGTGTATGGCCTCATGCTATGGTTTAAACAAGGGAAATAAAGAAGGAAAGATGTTGCTGGGAAGAGTGAGCATCCTGTTTAGCGATGAAAAGAATGAATGAATTAGCATTTATAACAGATCAGAGGTCAAATGACATGAATCAAAAGACTCAAACCAGAAACGGTCCTGTAACATCAATCTCCATATTCACAAATAACTGCAGACGAATTTTAGTTGATATGGTTCATCTGGAAAGAAATGTAGTTGAGAATTCTACATCCCTACATTTTAATTATATCTTCCCTACTTGATTTTAGTATGTCTTAAATTTGCAAGTGCGTCATTTTAATTGCCCCATCTATATGACTCACTTAAAAGAAGTGACCACATAGCAACGGCTCCCAAACCTTGGGCTTTGCAAAAGCCTCTATGCGACGTCCTTCCAAAGACCATTATCCAAGTTCCAATGCTTTAGCGTCCACTCAAGCATACTTTCCTTTTGTTGTTTATCTTATTTTCTCAAAACCTTTAAAGTGCTTTTTACTGTCATTTTTACAATTTTATTCTAATTTCCTTAACGGGGGCTATCATTTTGTGATTTGCCAGGGCAACAATATGTCCCCCTAGTCACAGAAGTAACAAAAACGTGGAACCAGTTATGCTACTGCATATAAATTGGAATCACAACAAGTCTGATGTTATAGGTACAATATATCTTGGTGCCATTGCTGTTTTGCCGTATGTAGCTATAATGTTGACCTGGGAAGTCCAAGATCGGCGGCTTAAATCCACAAAAAGGGAATTGCCTATTTGCAATAATATTAACAATGTTGATCATAGAATGGGATAAGAAAATATTTCCAACAGTAACAGACGTGCATCACAGGAGTTCATGTGAAAGAAGGTTTTTCTTCATTTATATTGTGAAATTCTTAAACTCTCATGCGCTTAAGCATTAACATTTAATTTTCATAAAAGCTGCCTACAACACACTACTCAAAACTGAATAATATGCTTCCTTAACTTGTTTAATCCTCTTACGACTCAAAAATTACAAGTGAAACTTTGTAGAGCTAACAAAAGTCATATCTGAAATTATTTTACACGAGTATCGAAACAAGCATCCAAATACTCAGTTCGACATTCATTTCCTGTAATTATACAAGTACTTGTCTGGCTTATATCAAAGCTTCATAAATGATGTGTGATTAGCAACTTCGAATTAATTAATTCTCTGGGGACATTTTAAGTCTACCCACATTGACTATTCTACTCAAGTGATGTCCTCGAGAACATTTGGTTATTCGAAAAACATTTTTGTCAGCGGGGTCAAGGTTGGCGTCTTAGATCATATGTTTAGTCACTTTTCATTACTGAGCTTTGCAAATGGATCAAATAAGAACAAGATTACCAAAGCTAGGAAAGATTTCCACACGAAGCACTATTTTTCATTCGAGTGCTGGACACTGTAAATGCTATGGATGTTTTCAATACTGAGAGAGAGAGAGAGAGAGAGATAAGAGCTCAGAGAGAGCTAACTGAAGAGAAACAATTAGATGTTATTAGAGATCCCTCTAAAATTAGAGAGAGATTCTAACATGGCTCGAATGAATTTCCCGTATTTTTAACTGAATCTTGAAACAATTAATTGATTTATTACTCCCTTCCTGTCCCTCTACAAATCAATTAGAGAGTAGCAATTCTAACAGTGAAAACCATTAAGAACAGACAATATCCAACAGGTATTTTAAATGTAGTTATCTTTAGATGAGTATGTGGCATTTTTTTCCCGTAATTTCTTTGTACCTCCTTCTTACTGTCTGCTATATTTTGTTGTATTTTATATGGAACAAATCAACATGTATCTTGGAAGATCAGAGAACAGAAAACTTTCAGTTTCATGGCCTAAGTACTGGTCTCTCGTCCTTCTAACATTTATAATGTGTTTACACACAAAAATGTGCGAAATAATCAATTGGGAGCATCATGAAACATAACCAGCTCAACAAAGCTACACCAAAAAATATTTTGAATGAGATTAAGAAGACATCGTTTTATAATGTATACGAATAGTTCAAATAGAACAGTGATGTTTATCGAACAGCGAAAATGAAAATCCCGTGTATGCCGAGATCTAAACGGCAATAAATAAAAAATGCCAATAATGAAATATGATTAACAATATATTAAATATGCATAACAAAACACGTGAAATACAATTACTTTACAGTTATTTTCACTATCAAACAATGCTAATCCGAAGTGTACTGGAAAATTTCAGTAAATTAACGTCAAAATAAACAACACTAAACCCGATGCCAAACAAGCAAGAATTTAAGTAAATTTCGGACTTTAAAAAAGAAGTTAAGTCTACAGCAATTAATATGAAATATGATTTTGTTACTACCTTTGTTACAGGCATGAAACATACTGTCAACATACATTTTATCACTAGTTGTAGTTCTTGAAACATCTGATGACTGAAACTTTCCCGTTATACTAAAATTTTTTTCATCGGAGTAGATGTTCTGTTCTTTGAAGTAGTTTGATATAATTATTTCCAAATCATAAAGTATTATACGACAGTCCATAAGTAAGTTGTACTAGTTATATGTGATCATACGATCACTTCGGAATACGAAAAATTTTCAGGGTAAGTTTAAACGGGCATGATATAAAATCAGTAAACTAAAGCAACCAATTAATAATAAAATATGTGTTGACATTTTTCCTTGAGATTTACCAACAAGTAGTTTGGAATAGGAAATTACGTTTCTTCAACGTTAATTATGCTACAATAACCTAACATAGCAGAGAAAAAAACATAGATTGTAAGCTCATATTCTCAAAGGTTCGACCTAAAAAGGGCAATGCAATGAGGAATTTTTAATAAAAACGTTAAAGGTTATTGAAGATAAAAAGTGAAAATATAAAATTATAGTCAATAAATGAAGAAAACATGCAAATATTAAATTGTGTCCTTTACTTAAAGAAAGTAATAATTATCGAGGAAAATATACATCTGTCTCCTCCTTTCATACATTTACTCGTGTGTTCCCTAAAGAATATACATAAACCAAGAAAATCTGCTTAACTGAATCAAAATAATGTCATACTATACTCTGAAAGAACAATATACTGAAAGACAGCTTAATAATTTCCAAGAAACCTGGAAAGACGATTACCCAGACTTGCGTTGTTATGACCAATCTTGCAATCTCTTCTTATTTTTCTGGAGTAATGGGATTTTTTTTCATCTTCTAGAAGAAAGTCAACTTATAAGATCGAACTCTCTTTTATTGCTCTATCGCTAACAAATGTCGGAATTTGAGGGTTCAGCTTTACAAGAAGTCAGTACACCAATCCACGATGGTAAGGCTAACTTGCAAAATGAACACGTAAAAATTACCAAAGACACCAGAGAACGCTATATCTATCGATGGACGCTTTTGTTTCATCAGCCGGATTTTTTATTTGTTGCCAATTCCAATCTGAAATCATCTAGTACGTTTCCTTTACCGGAAAGAAGTATTTGGTTCATCAAAGTGAAACTATGCTGCTAATGACAGTCAGGATCTCTCACCAACCTCTACACCTGCCTATTTCACTGTCCTCTGCAGTAATTATATTAGTCACATTTTGCAACTGCATTAGCAAAAGATATACCACAACAACGTAATTTTATTTAGGTCTTTATCTTGCTTCTGTTAAGGCCGTCTTAATTAAATACACAGGCATAACATTACAATCAACTATAAATGAACCCACACAACAAGATCTGGTTAGTTAACCAAAATTTTACTTTCTACGGCATGAAACACATCTTTATTTATAGTTCTGGCCCAATAAGGGAGAAACTCCGCAACTGCATGCAGTTACTAATTTCCTTCATCCTTTCTACCTCACCCAGTCCCTAAATTTGCTTTAATTCATTTCGTTGGGGTACTTTAAGATATACCAAGCCAACCGCTGAAAGAATTTGGGCAAAAGTACTTATCGTACTGCAGTCATTTGATACATAACCTACAACTGGCATGATCAGTTTCCTCCGATAGGTATCCTTCAAAACATTAACCTACCGGATAGTGAAATTTATGTCTTCTCATCGACGTCTTAGAACTGGTAACGACCAACTAAATTCTGTTCTAAATATGATTGGTTACCCGTATCCATTTGGAAGAAATGGATATTCCCTATAACAATGGGGATATGAATACTCAGCACTGGAACTACCTTTTCCTAGTGGATGTACAAATATGTCGGCAGTTTGGACCCTTTTCAAATTTGCAATCAAGTCTTTCCTATATTGTGAACTTCCCTTCACAACAGTATAATAATAGGTAGATCAAACACATCACGTAACACATAACCGTTGTGGAAGAATGTACCTCCAAGCATAATTAATTTCCTTTGACACGCACCGGAGTTCATATTATAATTTATCATCTCGGAAACTTCAAGTGACAAACGCTAGACTTTTTTTATATCCGTTCTTCTCTATTTTGTATCTTCGTTATTTACCTTTGGCAGTGTTACATCAGACTGCGAACAAAATAGTAATGATACTCTTAAATATAAAAACGCAGCATATCCAAACTTCTTTCCGCTAATAACTTTGTAACGTCGCTTGAACCATTGGTCAGTATATAAGAATGAAAATTGAGGGCGCGTTGCTAGGAAGCGCCGCCATCCACCCCGGGATCAGTCTCTTACCGCTGGACCAAACATAAATTTGCGGAAAGAAAATACCTGGGACACTAAATATCGTCCTTAGAATCAGAACTTGCCATCTTCAACCTCCGTTCTATTGTTATTTTTGACGGTATGGGTAAAACAACAACAACAATAATAATAATAATAATAATAATAATAATAATAATAATAATAATAATAATAATAATAATAATACCCACCTTACGCAACATAAAGCTTCCATATATGTAAAAAGTATCTAAAATTCAGTAGCAAGGAAATAACTTATAGATGGGCACACAAAAACTAAGGATTGCTATCTTTATAAAGATCTCCTTTTGGATCTAGTATTCACCCAATCACCAGGTGTTATATCCAGCATTACTGATCCTCCAATTAGTACATATAATGAAAATTCTTTATTCACCCATGTTTTGATTATTGTACGCCTATCTGGTCTTCACTAATTAACTCTTAATTTATACTGGACAAAAAAAAAAAAAAAAAAAAAAGTTTAATTTTACTAATATTCTTGTCCCAGGTCTTATTGTTAATATCTGGAACCATCGCCTAATTTGCTCCCTGACCATGCTTTATAAAATCTCATTATTTTAATCATCTTCTGCATTCAGATCTCGCCATGGCGTTAATTCTAAGTATTGCTTTTTCTTCAAAGGGATTCAACACCACAAAGTTTTCTTGAAGTTTTGTTCCAGCCTGATAAATATAAATACTTTTTAGATGAAACCAGAGGAAATCAATAAATATTTCATTATGAATAAATCAACCTACATATTTGGCATAATCAATTACATACATACATACACACACACACACACACACACACACATATATATATATATATATATATATATATATATATATATATATATATATATATATATATATATATATATATATATATATATATATATATATATATATATATATATATATATATATATATATATATATATATGTGTGTGTGTGTGTAAATAAATGTGTGTATGAAAAAACCACAGGCAAATAAAAGTCAGAAGATCTGTACCCAGCGCTTTCGCGAGACTGGTTGTTATCGCCTCATCGCCAGGGAATAATTCCCAGACGATGCGAAAATAAAGTCTCGAGAAAGCTTCTGTACGGATCTTGTGACTTTTATTTGCCTATGGTATTCGTTTATACATATACATATATATATATATATATATATATATATATATATATATATATATATATATATATATATATATATATATATATACATATATATATAATTAATATATATATATATGTATATACATATATATAAATGCTCTCACATTTGTACCTTGTCTTTTTTTTTTATTTGAGCATTCTGTTATGTGGGAGCTGGGTAATCAATCAAGTATATCGCACTGTCTTAATAACATCTACGTTTACATTCACAACCCTTCCACTGCATCAAAATTATTCTTACTGAAACCAATTAAATATCTAATACACATTTTCCTTCAAATATTTATTTCTACGACTGGACAATTACCTCTACAGTAGAAATGAACATTTCAGAAAATATTTTCACATGCCCTTTCTTCCCGATAACCAATGGTAACCCGTAAATAACAACGATTTCCCCCCTTGCATTTAAATCACTAACTTAACCGAGCCTTCGCTCTAACCAACACCTGTAAACCTCATAACGGTTATTTAGGAATATTCTGCTATATTTTCAAAACTAATAATCGGAACACAGAACCTATGCACTTATTTTTTTCCCTACAATAAATCCTACTTCAACATAAAACAAGTAAAAAATGCCCCGAAGGTTCTTCGGCGCAATTGAGTTTTCTGTTCAGCCACTACAGCATATAATCAAGGCCACCGAAAATAGATCTATCTTTCGGTAGTCTCGGTATAATGCTGTATGAGCAGCGGCCCATCAAACTAACCACGGCCTGGTGCTGGCCTATCCGATATCGTTGCCAAAAGCACGATTATGGCTAAATTTAACCTTAAATAAAATAAAAACTACTGAGGCTAGAGGGCTGCAATTTGGTATGTTTGATGATTGGAGGGTGGATGATCACATTCTAATTTGCAGCCCTCTAATCTCAGTAGTTTTTAAGATCTGAGGGCTGACAGAAAAAGTGCGGACAGACAAAGCCGGCACAATAGTTTTCTTTTACAGGAAACTAAAAATCTGTGAACAGACTATGTGTTATTTCAAACGACCCTTTGTCTCATAACTTTACCTCCTCCGTTGCTCTTCATTTGTCTGCTCAATAATAGACAAAATCATTCCTCATCTCTCACTGACATAAATACATTTAACTGTATGTTTTGTAAATGGGAAAAATATCCCCAACCCTTTGTCTTGCATTTCATAGTTCACTTACATATACATACAACCTTACATATTTAACACTCAAAATATATACACAGCACGAGGCTGCGAATTCTAACTTTCGACGTTTCGTTCCGGGCACCCTACATAAAAGGCAACGATTACTGCTGGCACCTGACAGAAAATGATTCATCCATCTAAAGACATTTTCTTTGTTAAGGAATCCACAACCACTTCTTATTCTTTAAACATATGTTGCCAGCCAATTGCAACTGAAATTTCAAGGGCAGCAATACCCAGGCGATGCTGACAGTAGGTCAACGTAAAGCTGACCCATTTTACATTAGCTCGTACATATAAAAAGCTCACAGGTGCAACGCATACACATCCAGTTATTAGCTGGAGCTTCTCCGCAAAAGTGAGATCAAGCTGCCATCGTAATTGCAGAAAAAAAGCACAAAGAATTTTTAGCCACATTACAAAAAGGGAATAGCTGGTACCTAAAAAAACATAAATAAATAAATAAAAAACACTAACGGACGGGCAGGAAGGCAGATGATAGACGGGCACATTTCAACATCTGCCAACATGCACACATACACAAGTATTTATTGAAATCTTTATATTTATTATGTAAGCGATCAAGTCTCTTATTGCCTAGGACCTCACATTTCAAAGGATCCTCTTAATCCTTTGCAAAATTAAAATGGGCAGTGACATAAAATTCCTTAAGTTTTCAGTCGAAATGAGCAAAATATATGAATCAACGACGTCATTCCCTTTTAGGATAAAGTGCTTTCAAGGTTCAGTGATGTTCAGGAGGAAAAGTTTAGTCATCTTAATGGCTTAATCCTACGGATAATTTCTCGCTCATAATTACCAGTGCTCCTATTAATACTATCAATAACAACACAAAGAATCATATCTAATGACCATAGAGAATTTGAAATTTTGTTGTTACTGGCTTTCCTTTGCAACTGAAATACTTCATATTTCTCCAACGTCTAATTAATTAAGAACACCACTATCCCAAATATAAAGCAAAATACGAAGCCATTTTTAACTTGTTAATGAGGCATGCCCTAAACAGGCTTGGGTAATATTGGTCAACTTTAATGAGACACTGCGTACCTGCCGATAATGAGACCAACATGAGATCCTTATTAGGGAAAGAATCTTCATCAGAACGTTACGATATTTCCTCCAGAGTCAACTTTGGGTTCACTCATTTTTCCAGACTAGAATAATTTCCGCAAGTACGAAAAATGATAAAACGCTCAACAAAGGTTATTCTATCAGCCCCATAACGACAAAATTTTATTTCAACTGCTTTCACTTTATTTTCCTTCATTTCTATTCATCCCGCATGTTTCTCGAACATGAAATTGCCTCAAAAATCCCTTACTGAATTATAATTGTCGATATAAGTAGTCACTAATTATCAGTGGTTTCTAATATATATGCTATCACGCACTCAAATATGAAATTTTACATTATATACGAACCTATCAAAAACCTTTCTTCCACTTTCCTTCTTGCAAACTGCCCCTCATGCAAGTTTTCGACATCCATGTAAATTTGTACTAGATTAATTTCTCTTACCCAGCCCCCTCTCTCCTCATAACGAATGGTCCTACAGCGACATAATATGTGAACGATTATGATTTCTCTTCCCCAAGTATAATCAAAAGTTGAGTTGATACAGTGAACATGCCTTAAACAAATTGATGTAGTGAACATGCCTTAAACGAATCATCTAAAGTGAACACGAGCCTCTACGACTAATGGCTGTTTGGCGTGCAGTGACTCCTTTGATGTTTAATTTACGAGGTTTCATGCGTTATTAATTGTCAAGTGAATATATCATCAGAGAGAAATATTCAGGAATGCAGCGCAGATGACCTGGAAACTGCTAACCTACAGAAAATTATTAAAAACAATTCATTTACACCAACCTTAATTGGGCAGGGTTTGATTACAAACTATGGACGCAGACGGCTTGGATCGAAAGTTCATGTCCATAAAAAGTACTGTAATAGGAAAAAAGAATGGATCTCAGATTTCTATAAATGATTTAGATCTACGTGAGAAAGCTAGTGACTAATTTGCTAAGTCAAGTTGTTTGGACCAAAAATAAAAAGCTAGTTACTCTTTGACAAATTAAAATAAAACTACTGTACGATTTAAAATAAAATTATTGTACAATTTTTGCAATGGTTATGATTTAAAATTAATGTAAAATATTCTCAAGGTAATTCTGTTACGTTATTATATCATTTAAAAACACATAAAATAGGAATCATACTCACCTAATGTTTTCAGCATCTGCAAGCAAGGTCTAGAACACCTGGCGTATTCTCTCGGTTTTGATGCATCTTCAGGCTTTTATATTTGTTTCTTTTTCTCCAAAATACACGATTGCCGGCAACATTAATATTGCTTTAACTAAGCATATCAAAACGACAATTTCACGTGTTTTTTTTTAAGACAAAACTGAACATAGGTTACGATTTGCAATGGCAACACCTTGTAAAATGTTCTCTAGCCTTAGCAGGCCTCTTGCATTGAGAAAAATCTCTGAAAGACATCACGTCACACTTTCCTCTGTAAATTCTACAATATCTAAGCAGCAAACCTTTAACTGATTGATTGATTGATTGGTTCACTGATAAACTGATTGATTCATTCATTCATTGATAAACTGACTGACTGAATCACTCCTTGATAAACTGATTGATTGAATCAGTCCTTGATAAACTGATTGATTGATTCACTCCTTGATAAACTGATTGGTTCAACGTGAATATGAGTGTGAGTGAGCGTGTGTGTGATTGTGCGTATTTCAGTGTAAAATTCGTATTCAGCTTTCATACGCGAACGGATTTTCAGTAAATCACATTTAGCGAGTTGTTGAACAGTAATAAAAGTTCCGAATAGAAAAATAAATATTGGACATACCTTTTGACTTTGAATCCTATAAAGATGAGACGTCTTCTTCCTAGAAAGGAAAATGAGCAGAGCTCCAAAGCACCCAACAGGTTTCTCCGCGATAAGAAAAGGAAATAAAACTAACCTCTGGGGTGTGTTTGTTAAACTGAACACTGACAAAATCTCTACAGCAATTAGTCTTCCTTAATCAAAATTTCTCAAATTTCCCGTTTAACACTGATAACAGCTATTTCCTTTTCATGATTGAAGCCATTCCCTTTCTATGGATGATTCAAAACCTTAGTATTTTATTATGAGATAAAGAACTGAATTACAGCAAACAAAAATAAGTAACTACAATGAGAAACTCCATTTTTGCCACAAAGCTCTGCCCCTGTTTTTCTGTACTCACAACCTGAAAAAAAAAATTAAAGAATATTACTATAAGTTCTGTATAAAAAACTAAATCCTAATATAGAAATATTTAAAATAACATTACTCAAGTTTCAATGACCACTTACAAGAGACCTTTTGGGAGTAACATTTATTAACTATAGTCTGCAGATAATTCCCATTTATCGAAAGTGGAGTCTATTTACATCTTTTGGTACTGAATATATAAAATCTTTCACATTCTAAAAGCTTGGCTTCTACTATAATATTAACAGTCTACAAGGCAATTTTCCATATAATTCATAATATCTGATCAACAATACAGACGACATGCTGAAAGCCAAGCCAGTCTCTAACAACTAAAATAGAAAATTAGTATATGTCAGTGGTATAAATGTTAAAGGCATGGTACATCCCAAAATCTGGCTGATGACATTAACAAATAGTCATCTGCCCCAAATGTTCATTTACACTGCTCAACGTATTCGTGGAAGTATCACAAAAAATCAGTAATGAATGAATGCCTAGCAAATAAAAGTATATATCTACGCTCTTTTCCACTATCGACAGAAAAATTTGAAGGGAAGCCTAGCAAGCTGAAAGCCGAAAAGAAAGAGAAGGCAACCCTCATTACGAAACAGTGAATACTAACACTCATCTGTTAACGATCAGGCCGATAAGTAAGGAATCGTGATTTGGTAGCTAACTGTACATTTACCTACTGTCCTTAGTTGGTATTTCAACTCAAAACAGTACGAAAATATGCACAGAGGTACCATATGCGAATGAAGATTAGGAAAAGAACTAAGTTTCATGCGTCTGTTATTTTCCACCATATATTACCTTATATATACGTTATTTCGGCTATACCTGTCATAATGCTGATATTAGCAGTTATGACTTGGACCATCGATGGTTGGTCTCTTGTTTGTCACTTTTTCATAAGTTGCATTTTAACAGAGATCTTTAAAATTCACAATTGGATTGTGGAACAGCCTCCCTGAAGATGTCGTGCAATTGGAATTTGAGAAGTTCAAGAGAAGATGCAATGCTTTACTACCCTAATACAAGTCAACTTGTATTTTAATATTTTACTTACATTTTTATTTATTTATTTATTTGTTAAATTATCTGTGTTTAGTAATGCCTACAGGGCACCACATGAGATGCACTAACTATAATATCCCTACAGGGATCATGGTTGAACAGGAAGATACCCTCAAACTTAGACAGTTCCTATGGCTACAACAAACAATGATCTTGCTTGGGAGCATCTGAAATACCAGGTCACTTTACAGAATTGCGAGGCTTTAAATACAAACCAAAGGCATCATGACAGCTCGATAACAGCAGATATTAAAATCATTGGGGTGGACATCAACCCAGATAAGTGAACTTAAAGGTACACTCATACTTATGATGCATCCTTTTTGAACAAATTACTCTAGTCCATTCGAATTACATATCTTGATTTTTTCAGCAGTGATTAACGTCATACTCAGATTTCCTAAAATTTGACTACAACAATTAATTTTGTAAGCGGAGTACTATAATCTCAATGTTCAAATACGGAAGGGAAACGAGCAGTTTACAATAACGACGTTTTATTAAATAACTTTTAGCCCATGTGGCAAGGTTTCTCAGAATGCCAGAGGTTTTGCTATCCAGTTATAAACAAAAGGAAAATACTTTAATAGTACCTGGACGACTAGACAAGTTTCCCAGACATGGTAGTGATATGCTAGAGGTTATCTGCATCATTATGAAAAGAACTGGCTTTTTCAAAACTGAAATTAGCTCGTAATATTGTGTCTGAATAGTTGAAAATTTCAATACAATCACTGGAATGCATATTCTAATTGGTGATGACAACAGAAACACCCTAGGTCGTCAATAGTGTGTACTCCCGAGAATGATATAGCCAATGACGCTACAATCACAGAGATACCATTTTATTCCCGGATGGAAGATAGTAAAACGGGGAAGTAGAGGGTTTAACATGGCCCAACTTCCAATGCAGAACTGAATTATACAGAAAATAGAATAATAATAAACGACGAGAAATGGGGAAATAAAGATGAATTGCCGAAGTTACAACATCTTGAGAACGTTTTCTGAACAACTGCGCATGTTCACAAAAGTCTATCATGGATTGAACAGCAGTGCATTCATTACCTTGACACCAAAGACCACAGGTTCACATGTGATATAGATGCTGACATACCTGTGAAGGATTTCGATTCTGTTGCTCTATTCAAGATTTATTCGTTTGTCTCTCTCCCATGAACTTCAAAATATGCTTTCTACATAGGTAAATTTTATTTATTTTCAGCCTAAAGCTCGATACAGTGCATCATTACCTTGCAAAAGAATAATCCAAGAAGATCTTGATAAAGAGGAAAATATCGCGTACCGATTGCTGTGTTATAGAACAGACAAAGATGATGTTTTTGAAAAGACAACATCGGAGACGGGTCAAGAGAGTGCTAAGCCAAAGTAATCATAAAACCTTCATCAATAAGATGGGAAAAGGAATATGTTAGCTACGTTGGGAAAATTACATGGTGAAATCCCAAAAAGTGCCCTGCATTAAACATTGCTCAAGTCACATATGACTACTGATGAATATAAAATGAACATTTGTGTGACGGATGCATTGTAAGCAACGAAGTCTACGGTATATGAGCAGATAGAAAGTATGAGTCTGCGTAGTAAACTAATTCTTGACAAGGACACCTAAGCATACAAAAATATAAATGAATATAAATGAATAAACACAGCAACTGACACATACGCACGAAATCAAACACAACACACATACAATAAATATAATAAATATATATATGTATATACATTATATATATATCCCTTAGAAGGGGTGATTCCGGAAGGTATTTGTCTACATTCTAAGCACGTCTTCTTTTTTTTGGATGAGGTTGCTGGCCACATACACTTATTCACCAGTATTGCAATCCACCAGTCATCAAATTGTTCTGTATAAAATGCACCGTTGCTGTAAAAAAATTTAATGAAATTGGCCAAAAAGATTCCAGCTTGCTCCGAAGAAGAAACTGAGAGTGAATAAATATTGTATAAAATCATTTCATTTTTTTATAAAGCAGTTAAGAAACAGAATTTACAAAGCAACTGAGAGTGAATAAATATTGTATAAAATCATTTCATTTTTTATAAAGCAGTTACAACAATAATATTTCGATATCCATAGTAGCAAGTCACGAGATCTCAAGCTTAGAACGGCAAAATATTTTGCAGTAAATTTCTGTTTTCTTCCTTGAACGTTTAAGTATGCCAGGATAACATGTCTCAGCTTGATGACATTCTTTTCTTTTTACAGAAATTGATACTTTATTTTCTAAGCCTCTCTGTACTTTTTATGTGTATATTTTCTTAATAACATCATGAATCCGCTTCCGTATTTTCAAGTAACTGAAATAAGTTGCGAACACTGCTTTTCTATTTTTAGATCAACTAAATATCATATTGCGATAATTCCAGTGCGAGTTCAGAACCAAGATCGTTATCATTTGGATTTGGACGACATTAATTACCTTTAGCAAGTGGGTAAGAAGAGCTTCTGCTGATCAACTTCAAGTTCCATTCAATCGTAAATATACTCACAATCTGTGACATGATAACTTCTTCACCCGGGTTCCCAACGAGTCAGCTGGAAATTACTCCTTTCAATATCCTGTCCGAATACCTTAGCAAGGATTACAGTGTGACTTCGTATAAATCACGTTCCTGTTAATATAATGAGAATGATTCTGCTAGCTTGATAAAATCATACATGTACGTACACAACCGCCTCTCGGTGAATACCCATCCAACCCGTCTGCATCCAAGTCAGCTAGACCCCTACCCCTCCGTCTACAAGTATAAGAGAGGAGTTGAAAGAAAAAGGAGTGCAACTCAAATGGCCGCCTACTGAGGAGGCAGCTCATAGCAACCAAAAATGCCCGGAGGAAGAAAAGAATTACAGTTACGAGCTGAAAAGGAAATGAATATCGGAACAACCCATTAAGACGATTGATTACTGTTACCAAAAGGATAGCAGGAAATGGCCTGGCAACTGAGAGGAGGATTTGTTCAGCTAATGAGTTTGCATTCGGAGTAGAAAAAAACCGGACCAGAATTATAGGCGAAGACAAAGCATGAGAGTGGGTGTGTTATTGCCATGCATGATAACGCTGATTCAGTAATATTAGGAAAATAAAATAAATACAGTAACAATATGAGTTACAATTCAAACGCGAGCAGGTAAATCCATTGGAACTATACAAAAATAAATATAAGCCTACAAAAAAAAAAAAACTACTTACGGCGGCGGACTTGCAAGGATAGAAATATAACCTGATATCTTCGAAGTTCAGCGATTTAACGTCGACGAACAGTATTAATCAAAGGAAAGAACACAGTGAAGTTTTGGAAGAGAGGGTCAATAAGATGGTGTTACTCCTACCTATTTGCATTGCTGAATAATATAAGGAGGAGGATATCTATTTACAATTTCTGCCTCAGGAAGTTGTAAAGGTCTTCGCTGAATACTACCTATCTTTTTTTTTTTTTTTACGCAGAGGATCCATGTGAGATAACTGTTGCAATATTTACATCTTGAAAAGACACAGTTACTCAGCAAAGCTACCGGTGTAACATCCTCTGTCTTGAAAACGATTTTCTTATCGTAGTGCTTAATGTTGTCTGGCTGGATCTTACAATTTTTTTTTTTGAGACATTCAGATCATCCTTGTACGTAGCAACACTGCACGTCAAAGATGTGGCATTTTTTGTGGCAACCGAGCCATACGCATCCATTAGTTTTGCGATAAAATCATATTCCCCGTCCAGGACACTAACAAATGGGTTATCTTAACTTTACACTCATAAATATATTATCTTAACTTTGCACTCAAAACATGCCTTTTTTAAGTGAGTAGAAATCTTGATTTGCAGCAACACTGATCATATGTTAGTCTGAACTTAATCCTTCGCACCAGTCCATACGGTTTCAAGGTATTTAAGAGAGCTTCTTAATGACTTTGAGACACAAGTGCAATACAATACACATTTTCATTTACACCGCCAGTAATTTTATCACCCTGGCGTCCCGTGAGGTGGATTTGTTGAAAACAACAGGAGAGTTAATATCCACGCGTGGATCTTCACCAAGGTTAGTCAACTGAAGAAGACGCAAGGATCGTCTAGAGTGCCGGGGTCAAGTCAGTGGATCCAAGGATGAGAGGAATTTAATAGGAACGATAAAAAAAGAGTGAAAAAATGTAAGACAAGTGCTTGAGAATATTCCTGAAATATCATTAGTTGTTCAGCGAATTCTTATTCTCCACAAACTGGCCAGTAAGAGTCGACTTCCCTTTCGTCCACTTTATATCCAACGGCAAAAAGGATAGCGTACAATCAGAGCGGCACAGATGCAACTAAACCCAACAGTTTGACCGCGACCATGTTAACAAGGGATTACCGTTTCTCTGAAATGATGGGTTGCCGAACTAAAGCCAATAGTCCTAACCCAAGGATCAGTTTCTGCAGGATTCCGATGAGCCATCCCTTGAGGATGGTTCTGCCAAAAGAGGTCCAAACCATCATTCGGAGTGGCTAACATCACCCACAACTCTCATAATTACCTTCTAAAGCAAAACCCCTACAAAACATGATCCCGCCTCTCATCTAAGCTGTGAATGTTTAACGTGTAAATGTCCAAGCTGTTTACAGCAAACGGTACCTTGTACCTTACATCAGCACCTAGAAGTAGAAGTCACAGAAGATGGATAAGATAAAAAAACAACTATAAAAGAGTCTAAAGTAAGAGAGAGAGAGAGAGAGAGAGCGCCAGCAGAATTTATTTTCCTCTGGTTCTGAGCCTTATAGCAAGTCACACGGCTTCGGCATAGAACATACTGAGGTGAATCCAAGTAACTGAGAAGGGAAGCTCTCACTGACGGGGTTGAAAAAATGCCCAACTTTATTTTTTATTTACTTTCATAAATATTTTTTAAAACAACCGTTAAACTACTATATATATATATATATATATATATATATATATATATATATATATATATATATATATATATATATATATATATATATATATGTATATATGTGTGTGTGTGTGTGTGTGTGTGTGTGTGTGTGAATTAAGTTTCTTAAATTAAGCTGCTTCCATAAATAAGAGGCAACCCCAAACAAAAAAACCTAAATTAATCACGGCCACGTTTATGCTTTGCATAAATGTGAACGAGCCCTTTCATAACAGTTCCTGTTTCCCACACTTATTCAAAGGTATTCTCGTCAGCAACTATTCACCTTTATCTCGCACGCATTTTCCCACTTCCAATATATCGCACTTTTCCAGTATATCTTTATTACTGTTTATCCAACCCATTTTTTGCTTCCTCCCCTTTTCAATACCTCTACTTTCGAATTATACTCTTCCCACTCAAATATCTTCCTCTAGTCTTTCCACACGACCAAACCATCTATAAACACTCTGAACCATCCTTTTACACATGCCATCTTGTCATAATTTTTCTTGTATCTGCAATTTCATCTTTTTATTATTCTTCTTGTGCCACATATACTAAGATAACAGTTCACCAAAACAACTTCAAGCCTCTTACCTATATTTACATTTAACATCCATGTTTCAGTTCCGTAAGGTAGAGCTGCCTCAATAACCCTCTAGCTACTGTTACATGATGCTAAAAAAGCTTTTCATATAGACTCTAAATCTTTTGCACAATACAGACACTTTCTTGCTTCATCTGTTCTGTGACCCATCACTTCTCTAATCTGACCAACATCTATTATGTGTATTCTTCTGTTATCCTATTTTCTCCTCTTCCAAAACACTTCATACTCTTTTAGTAGACTCTGAAGTTCCTCTTCCCAATCCACAATCATCGAATTTCATATGAATAGGGTAACTCACCAAGTAGGTGACAAGAGCTTCGAATTCATTTGCATAGACAACTCACCAACTAAGTGACATCTACAGACCTTCCTCTGAATTATTTTATCACTACATCCATAAACAGCCAGGGAGACACCAAACACACTTATCTCAGATCCACTTTTATACCAGAATAACTGCCCTCCCATTTAGATATTCTAACCCAGCTACTTTTATATCAAAATTTTTTATCACCCTCACCAACGTATTTTTCCCACCATACACTATCAAATCCTCCGCACTGCCCCTACTGATTCTAGGAAAGCTTTTTTTTAGGTCCATGAATGCTACATAAAGTTTTATTATATACCTGTTTCACAAGAAACACTTGATCCACACATCCTCTTCCTTGCCTAAATCCACATCCACACCCCACCCCCAGCAATTCTTTTCTCAGCTATATCTTTTTTTTTTTTTTTTTTTAATCAAAATCCTGCCATGTAACTTCCCTAATAACAACTATTCTTCTCGCCTATTCCTAAGGACACTTTGCTTCATCCGGCCATACCCTAAACTCTGGTCAGTCACTGTATCACTTAATCACCACCGTGCCACAGTATCTCGTCAATAATCCCAACTCCTAGTGTCTTTCCATTTATTTTTTAGCTAGCACTTAACTGTCCTACTAACATATTCAATACCTTCCAAACTTCCAACTTTCACCAGCACTCTTTAACCTACTAACCACTTCCACTTTTGTATCAATCAGTTCTGCCTCTTTTCTATCTTTCACATTCATCAACATTCAAAATGGTAACTTTTTCAAACCAGGACTCCAATCACTTCAAACAGAATCTCTACTTTTATCTTTTGAGTTCCATTTGCTCATTAACCTTGCTAGCTGCATTTATTTCCTTGCAAAACAATTTATACTCTGATACGTTTTTCCTTGCTTTCTACCTTTTCTGCAGGCCTTGTTTTCTTTTGCATTCTTTTTCACTATCCTATCCATCCTCCAGTGTACCTGCTCTTGATCATCTCTTCTGTCATGCAACTGCCCTTCAAAAAATTTTTTTCTTCACAAATCTTTCACTTTTCATTCCATCACACTCTTATTCCTTTTGCCTACCCTCCTACACCCACATACATGTACTGATGTCCTTATGCACCATGAAATTTAACAAATTCCTCATTTACTCCTTCCACCATTGTGTCAACACCAAACCACATTTCATCCCCTTTCTCACTTGCTTTCTGTCAAGCTCTTTTACTTAATTACATTTACGGTCACATTTCCACCCTTTCCGCTCCAACTGAACCTTGTATCCTCTTAATTTTCACCTCAACCAAACAATAATCAAGATAAGCCTTCATCTGTATACTGAAATCCTTCTGTGCCCCCAAAATCACTACGAATTCTGCAGCAATATACCCACTGACTCCCACTGACTTCGTGCATATGGCTACCAATAACTTCAACAGAGAGGTTTATATGCAATTTCCCTGACATTTCCTCCATCATAGTGTTCACAAACACCCACTACATACTCCTCTGCCTTGGGATATAGTGCATCAAAATCCCAAGCCACTGGTACTTCCTAAGCCAACTATGAACAGGTAAGAACGTAACTAACATGCAGAATGTGTTAACTAATTTAAATCTCAAGGTAACGTCTAAACAGAAAAACTGATCGTATGAACGACAACCACTAGGAAAAATACCAATTTCCAAATCCAAAACAGTATAACAATTCCACAAACTCCTTTTTGGAGGTTTTGTTACATACAACATTCTCTATTGAAAACACATCAAGAATTATTTTTCACTGATTTTTCCTTTTATAAATTTCTATATAACACTTCTGCTCTTTATAATACATGAGGATGCTAAGGGGACAGCAATTTTTGCTAAGACCTTTATCATACAGAAAGATTCTTTTCATCTAAGAAGCTGTCACCAAGAAAATGTCTGAAACAAAACTATAAAATTTTTTAAAAAGTTATATGCCATTTAAGAAAATATCAGCGAATTCACATTTTTTAAGCAAGGCCCTATAAGCTAAAATCATCGGCATTTGAGACATCAAAATTCTTATCAGTTCTCACACTTCTCTTCCAATTGCTGATCAGCGTGTGTGTGTGTGTGTGTGTGTGTGTGTACACAGAATTATAAAAGCACCCATCCTGCTATTGGAAGTGTGCATCAGCATTTCTAATGTCCTCGTTTAATGAGAGTTCTCTCCCCCGAAGAAACTCTAACCGAAAGTAAGCATTGCAAATGATGGCATCAGCTCTCCGATACTTGTCAAGCCATTACAAGTTACAGGTCACAATGAACGGAAGTTTGATTGTCAACGAGCTTTCGTCCCAAAGAAATACCTCATCACATCGCTGAGAGAGAGAGAGAGAGAGAGAGAGAGAGAGAGAGAGAGAGAGAGAGAGAGAGAGAGAGAGAATTCTAAATCGTAATATCAATACCAGAGCTCTCAAATGCGCGCAGCACCTGATTTAGCTTTGATACAGGTGGAATGATAAGAGAGAAAATGGATGAACAAGTACGAAAGCCATTTTCATCTTTATCAACTGCAGCCGTGTTATTTGTCATTGTGGAAATACATCTCTGCAAAGTAAATAACATGGAGTAAAAAAATAGAACCACTAATTAGTCCTGGATATGGTTTCTTTAATGAGATCCTCGAAGACATTCTGTCATATACTATTAATGGAAACAAAGAGAATACCTGAAACTAAAACCATCCATTGCTTCCTGTAACAAAAATAAGAACGGGAAGCCTCACAAAAGTAATGGAATTTAAAACGGTTGCAAATTCCATTCATTTTTCCGATGAGTCACCAGCCTCCTGATAATCATCAATTTGCAATATGTACCAAATGCGTCCATTTACGGTGAGAACAGTAATTCAATTCATGTGTTTCTATGACAGACACTGAACATTCAGGATCAGCAATCCACATGTACACAGCGCCAAGGCTGCAAACGTATCGAACCTTCGTATGAATGCCTTTACAGGTCTCACTGTCTGATCAAATTGGTATCAACGGCTTAGGCTGCTCGCAATGCAAATTTGGCATTAAAACTTCTCTTCCAGAACCGGAAAGATATCCTCGTAGCACGAAAGCTGCCAATGATTTGATATACCTCGCAATATTCGCTCGACAAAAGAAAGATGATACAGAAGCTGTGTCAAAATAATGAATTTATCAACATATATTTGTGAATTGTACGCCACATATTCACTGCAACTTCATAATTGCATGAAAATACAATTATTACAAAAACGGATATCTGGAACGAGATATACATACGCGCATCAGAAAGTAGCTAACAAACACTATTTATTATAGGAAAGTCTGCTGCAGCCTAAAATACTGTTAAGATTTAAAAAAATATGGAACAGTGGTGAAATAATGACACGATATAAAAAGGACACTAAAAGCTTTCATTTCAAATAAGTTTCAACATTTAATCACACTCCTTAGTTATTCATTACCCCTAAGGTTATGTTAAAAATTTAAGCAAATAAATTAGCAATGCAAGAATATATATTAAGAAAATACGTTGAACAGTAAGTTAGAATTATCATAATGTCTCCTAAAATTTCCTACAAGTATTTTTCAAAAAGATGGAATCTTCCTCGCTGGAGCAACGCACTTAAGTGTGCTTAATTGATAACAACTCATCACAAAGAGAGCAGTAATGGTACCCTTTTAAAATATGCTGATAGAGTAGGTGGTGTTCCAATCCTCAGCCTGCTTAAAACAATTTCCTTCCTACTTCTTGTTTAAAGGGACCAGTAACTTACGCTGCTTTTTATCCTATCATATTTCTTTTCTTCGATAAATAAAACTGTGAGCAGCACTTTTCGCATTCTTGTCAAATTCTTATTTCCCTAAATCCCGACATGGGCTGGGATTCAGTAGAAACAAGGACTTTTCCTAACAAAATATACGGAAAATCTATTCCCGAACCTTACAAATATATGGATTCTATTACACTCTTAATCTAAGTATCTTAAGAAATCACTCTTTTGATTGGTATGCTAAGTCCAAAGCTTGGACTATAACTGCCATCTCCTCTGTATACTATACTGTATACTATACTGATGTAAAATCGTTTACTTCACTTTCCAATACAAGAGCACAGCCCGCTCCATCTTCTGAGTAAGGACAATCTGTATAGATGTTTAAATTAACCTTATGCTCTGAATCTAGCTTTCAAAGTTTCCTTTTTTCTCCTCTTCTGACAGCTGCTTTAAGTTCATATTATTTGAGCAACAAGGATGCCACAGACCATTATCAGGGGTTCGGCAAGAAATAATGAAATGAATATACATTACAAATGTTGGCTTGGTAATGCAAACTATCTTATAAATATATATATATATATATATATATATATATATATATATATATATATATATATATAATATATATATATATATATATATGTGTGCGTGTGTGTGTGTGTGTACTGTAGATAAAGGTTCCTGTGAATGATAAGTGTTTTCAAGGGTTCTTAAAGGTATAAAAGTTGGGAATCACCGCCTTAAGCTATTAGATATTAATTTTAAGGTTCAGTGTTCCCGTCCTCCTCATTCTCGTTGCAATTTCAATATTGTCTTTTCTTTCTTCCCTACTGCTCTTGAAATTATTGAACACTTATTTTCCCTTCCACCCCTCTCTCCCGGCAAAGTTCATACCAATCTGCATGCATTCTCTTCAGTGCCTTTTATTTGCCTGTCATATATCTCCCTTCTCTCTCTCTCTAACTCCAATTTCCCTAAAATTATCGTATACCCACTCTCTGACTTTCGCAGTCAAGTCTAATATTTCAAAGAGAACATCATCATAATTTTTGGTATTTCTTTGTCTAGTTTGTTTACAGTTTCAGGTAATAGTAAATTATCTTAATTCAGTTCTAGCATAATTTTCGAAAAAATACATCAAACCCGAGGTAATTACTTTTTTTTTTTGGTTACAGTTACTATAGCATGCATTCCATTCGATAACTTCTATTTTTCATGGTTTCACATTTGTTTATCATTTGCGTTTCTGAGCCCGATATACACCACCGGTACAGTTAAATACATCAACTCCAACGAGACCTACGGCACAGTATTCTTTCGCACTTAAGAACGAATGTATTTCATAGATTTCAAGTTACTGTATCTTGACACGTTCTTACTCAGAGAACATACCTTTAGAGACCTTTAGTATGGAATTCACGAGGTGATAAGAATACACGCTTCCAAGATGACGGCGCCGACCAGCATTGGTATTTGTGCTGTGCATGCTTTTTTTATCTTTATGTCAAAAATTTTAGTATAAAATACAGATCTGGTTTTGTTTTTTCGCAAATCAACTACTTTGGGAGTTTGGAACAATTAATACAAAAGTGAAAACAATTGCAGTTACGACTATATACATTCGGGAATCGTTGTATGTCAAGAGGTCAATCTGTAACAGAAAAACGATCTTTGTTACCATTCGGGCAGGAAATAAAAAATCTATGGTCTCTGGAAAAAATTGTATATAAAATGTAATATCTATCTATCTATCTATACACACACACACACACACACACATATATATATATATATATATATATATATATATATATATATATATATATATATATATATCTATATATATATATATATATTATGCATATAGTATAGGAGAGAGAGAGAGAGAGAGAGAGAGAGAGAGAGAGAGAGAGAGAGGTATAAACCAACTTAATAAACTACTATTTAGGAAACTATATTAACAACCTGATTAAACGATACTGTCTTAGATCAGAGTTGCGTCTCCAACAAAATAAAAAAAGCCATCAGCAGATTTTTTTTTCTTTTTTTTTAAGCTACCACAGTTGGTACACAATATACCGACTTTCCAAGAAGCTGTGGAGTAAGACGGTCTCTCACATCAAAGGACAGAGAATCACTTTTTCAATAACCCTTGATGACAAAAACGTGGTCAAGAGGAACCCTAGGATAACCACTGTAACCATTATAAGCTCCGTTCTCCCACCCAAAGCCTACCTCTCTGCTTCTATCTTGAAAGAGGCGCTTTTACAGAGTGTGTTGCTGTTAACATACGCGACCTAGTTCAAAACCCGGCAGAGAAAAGATTACAAAATACACACATTTCTGCACGATACGAAAGCTTATTCAGTTTGAATTATAAATAAATTCAGGATAAACACACACACACACAGAGAGAGAGAGAGAGAGAGAGAGAGAGAGAGAGAGAGAGAGAGAGAGAGAGAGAGATTTAATACGAAAACGTACAAATAAATGCAACGTATTGCATGGCTATACGGAGTTACAGAAAACTTGTGAAAAACTTAAATTCTCATGAAAATAACTTTGCTCAAAAATCGAACCAATCAGAATGAAGCTGACATCTGTCTCCACGAAATTTTGCAGTTACATTTTTCATTTCCATCACGAGGACAGACCGCATACAACAATATATGAAAATGAACCATCGATGGTTAAAAATTCCGCGTACATTTCAAGAATCCAGTCGCACTTCAATGTATTCAGAAGGCTGATACCACTGAAAGTGGAGGATTAGTTTTACAGAATATCCATAGAAAAGCAATTAAGAGAAAGTACGCATCCTCAAATGGCGAGTGCTTTTAAACGCGAGCTAAAGATTTCACCACTAGGAAAAACAAAGTTTCTCAACTTAAAAAACATATATTTAAAAATACAAAAGAAATCGACTGAGGTCAAAGCGCAAGCGCACGTTTATCACAAACAACAGTTTCAAATTTAACAGATTCATTATTATAATGTCACTTAATTCATTGTTCATTGACAGGAAAACCTGATCAATGCTATAACAAGTGTAATCCCATTCTAATGGGGTAATGATTTTTCGTTGTTACTTGCTAATAATCTATAGAAAAACTTCTTGGCTTTATGGCACAAACATATTACCAAACACAAAACTTGAATTTATAATAAATTTACATGGCGAAAAATAATGAATAAGGCTAATCATGTAAGTTCTGTTATTAACGTCTCAGCGACAGAAACACAAATATCTGATTTCAAAAGATTCCCGATAGAAATTACTCAAGTTTATTATATGTAAATGCCTTCTAAGATATGCCTTATGATAGAGTAATTCTTTCCGACTACATAAAGGTGAGTTACAAGATGCGACCGAACGGTTCTACGTTCCGATTATTTCAACCAAGGCCAAGAGAAAAAGGTCTGCTCCCTTCCCCCCAAAATCCCCCCGGCAGGAGGAGCTTTGTCTACCTCCTTATTGCGGCAGCAGGTGAATTGCCGTAATTAGCAGGTTGATTGATTGATTGACTGATTATGAAATTCAGGTCTTGAAGACCAAGCGCCGGAACCCCTCAGGATTATGTACCTCTAAGATACTTCATCGCCTACGTAGTTATCACAATTGGGTAGACCTTGTCTCTCTTGGCCTTGATTTCAACAGCAAAAAAACAATGAACTTTATAAAGAAAAATTATTCTTGGAACTGTGCTCACTCTTGAATTTTAAAATTCAGTATCACTACCATTTACCACTTACTGGTATCTTTGCAAAACACCCAGTGTCAATGCTTGCCTTTCCGTTCCGAGTAAAAATTCTGCGCTCTAACAAAATGTAAAGAGGACTTTTGTCATCCCATCAGAAAACGGATTGATCACCCAGAAGAAATGGAGCATATATAACCGCCCCCCCCCCCCACAAAAGTGGTAGGAACAAAAACTACAGCCATTTCATCCGCAACGGTTAGTAATTCTGCACCGTTCTTTCCTTCCCTTAGGCCCTACATACAAGGTAAGCATACACCTTTAATAACAGTCAGAAGATCTGCGCGATGAAAATGAATACGACAAACGGAACTGCTTCCACATCAACAAAAGCAACGAAAGACATCGGATGAAACCTGATGCTCTTGCTCAATGGTGCCCCCATCATTTCCTTCTGCAGCATTAGCAGAAGTTTTATGAAAAACCCGTACCATCACCCTCACACGCTTCATTATTAATATGATATTCGCTGGCAGCCCCTCTGCTAACCCATTGTATCCGTTCACTGACGAAACGCATCATCAAAAAATATTCGCCGCTCAATGCTTTGGGAGTTCCGAGAGAGGGAACAATGGTGGATTACGTCTAATCACAGGTTTTGTTTGAGATTCAAGAAGGTACAAAACTCTGCGTAAAGGTCTAACATCAATCTGTATTCTGGCATCAATGCGTCGATGCACAAGACTTCAAAACCAATTACGTCACTGCTTAATAACTACAATAAATAGCATTACACTTCTGTGTACGCTAATAAAGGGTAACTTGCCATAATTTTGCTGGGTGTAAAACAATTACAGTATATATTTCTTTATTTTTGGCAAACATGCTTCAGCGCCTTAGTACAGAATATTGCTGCCGATTCCTAGCTTCAACACGTCGTTTGACTCACCTTTTAATTTTTAACATGCTACCACAAAGTATAAATATTCACCTTCAAAATCACATTAAAATGAGTGACATGGCACGAAAACTAATTTCACAAAAACTGATCAAAGAAACATATCACAAAGCAATCTTTTGATAGAGATTAAAACTAAGTCTCTTTTTCCTTACATCCTAATGACTAGTGTACAATATCTGGCAAAAACAGTATTAAAATTTATACAACTGGAAAGGCAATTTATCTTAATATAGCAAGGAGCAAATAAAAATTATATGCATCACTAACACTTTATTCATAGGAAACATTTCTGCATGACAAAGCATAAAAAGAATTATATTTGGCTTGCTACAGTTTGTTCATTTGATCTCTTACTATACGGCTATAAAATACCATAAAAATCTGTAACAAATCACAAAAACTAATTTCACATATATCAATAAAAGAAGTACCGCGAAGCATAAACGCAGTTGGCAATTAATGGATGCATTGTAGCTTGTGTTACAGTACAAAATATATATGCTCGCGCTCGCATATATGTCTATATATATATATATATATATATATATATATATATATGTGTGTGTGTGTGTGTGTGTGTGTGTGTATCTATTCATATATAATGTATATTTATATATGTGCATATACATAGTTGTGTATATATATTTTTATATATGGAACAAGAGTTGTTGGCACAAGCAGGACACAGCACATTTAAGGACAGGGTGTCAAGGAGACAGTCGGTCATCTATAGGTGATATTTGCCGACGCGTTTCGTGCATCAAGGCTAAAAGAGAAAATACTCAAATTAAAATACATGGAATAAAATTAACGACTTGAAGAGTCTCAACATGCTATATAAATATACAGTGAGCGAGCCGCCTACCTCCCGATACCAGCTAATCAGAGGCCGCCAAACAAACGTCTCGTAGGCCCAAGAATCTACCTTATGTGAACCAGCTATAGTATGAAAGATCTTAACAGCCAAGAAGCACGCGCGTTCAGTTATTGATTTACTAAGTTTTTAATATATATTGCAACAGCGTTGACGGTCCCTAAACAAGACGATATAATAATGGTAATCGCACTGTTGACAACATAAGTAAAAAAAATCGAGTTTTCTGTACAGCGTATAATGCTGTATGAACTCTCAGCCATGGCCCATGAAACCTCAGCCGCGGGCCATGAAACTTTCAGCCAAGGCCCGGTGGTGGTCTGTGTTGTTGGAACCTATGGCGTTGCCAGACGCACGATTTTGGCTAATTTTAACCTTAAATAAAATAACTAGTGAGGCAAGAGGGCTTAAATTTGATATGTTTTATGATGGGAGAGTGGATGATCAACTTACCAATTTTCAGCCCTTGAGCCTCAGTAGTTTTTACGATCTGAGGGCGGACAGAAAATGTGCGGACGGACAGACAAATAATCATCTCAACAGCTTCCTTTTGAAGAAAACAAAAAAAGCAGCAGTAAACTATAAATTTCCAATAAATGTACTGCAGCTGACGATTATATGTGTACATGTCTACTGCGTATTTATGATAGTTACGTTGGCTGTAAGGAAAACAGTGAAGTTTTGGAACCTGGAACCAAATACGACAGCTGCAGAATATTACAAAATTTACCTTAAGCAGAGTTGTAACCGTCCTCTTCGTTAGGCAAGAATTATGAGAGTATTATTTTATAGAACTGTTTACTCGTAAGGTGAGACTAATGTGTCCGTCTGGTAGTCGTTTAGAAGTGACCAGCTGATAATCAAAAGATGAGGCTGCGAGGTTCAAAATGTTATAAAACCAATATCATTTTGCAAACAGACACAAACAAATATTTATGCATCAGTAAAGTAATAATCTTCTGTACCGTCCGGAAATCACGACGAGGGAAAACTAAACTTAGGTTGTTGTATGAATCTTTGCAAAGGAACATGAAATGCTTACGTAATGAAGCGCACAGCAGCGATCTACCATACATCCCATGTACGTACTGAGCTCAAGACATTCAAAAGGGATGAGAGAAATTAGAGTATTAATCAGTCAATGACGTTCAGCTTTCATCATAGGCAAGCACTATGAAACCTTAATAGGATAATTACTATTCTAATATAAAAAATCAGATGGAATGTTTCATATTCGTGAGACTACACTGGAAAACAAACAGATGAAACATCCTGGTCTGACATGAGCAAAATTAAATATTTAGAATATGAACACCTTCATCAGATAAGAAAAGTTAACTTATATGGGCATTACTTTGCCCAGTACACAACCAGGGAGGGTGTACGGTTAGAATTAGACTGAAAAGGATATAAATGACTTGACAGTTTGATAAGCAAAACACAGTTTGGATTTAGACAAAGGATAAGGATGTGTTCATCAAGTGTTCATTACGAAACATTTTTGCAAGAATTTTACAAGAAGTTTTAATGTAACTGAAAGAAGCTGAGTGGTATACATCGACCCAGAGAAGGCTTATGATATGACTGAGAGAGAGAGAGAGAGAGAGAGAGAGAGAGAGAGAGAGAGAGAGAGAGAGAGAGAGCAATACAGGATTTGTTAACGATGAACAGTATTGCTACGTTTTTACAATTGAAACGATGTATGTGTTAAATACCGTCTTTGAAAAAGTGAATGATTTTTACAAATGGAAATAAGAATTACAAGTGTTATGTTAACATTTATGTATATATATTATATATATATACATAGAGAAATATATATATATATATATATCTATATATATATATATACATATATATATACATATACACATATATACATATATATATATATATATATATATACATATACATATATATATATATATATAAAATCTTAGTTCAGTTCAATCTGTTGGCACCATTTTGTTTAATATGAACTGTTTAACTGTCGTCTCATAGAAGGCTCCACATTTGTTACCATCTCCTAAAAAGGAGGAAAATTGTGTATGGATATATATATATATATATATATATATCTCCTCTATATATATATATATATATGCAGATACAATTTTCCACTCATAGAATAATATAAATATATACTATGAGTTTTCAGATCTATTCATATTATATATATATATATATAGATACCAACTGGAAATGAATCAGCTAAAAGATTGAGCAATATATAATATAATATAATATAAGCTTATAATATAATATAATATAATGTAATATATATATATATATATATATATATATATATATATATATATATATATATATATATAAAATACACACACACATATATTTCTGTTTCTGTGTTTGCCTTATATTGTATTAACTTAGAATACAATTACTTATATCTTTGAAAGTGTTTCAGAATTTTTTTCATTAACAGCATGTAATTAAAAGTACAAAGCTAGATTTTCCTTCATAATCCCCAAGATATGAATAATTGAAATGTATATTTTTCTATAATCTGCCGTTTTGCCTACTGTAATCCTCTAGCAATTGTGATAGTAATCAACCTTATTATCACTGTAATATTTCCAATACTTATTATCCGAGTTTGTGTAGTTAATGGCATGGTAATTTTACAGAACATAACTTAGTCATATGCCGCGCACACTTAAGGACTTATTATTAATTACGGACGAAGATAATTTAAAAGATATAAGACTTATTATTCCATGAACAATTTACGCACGGCAATCATACTGGTACTCCATCTAGAACGATTAAGTTCAAACTGCCTCCAGACCATGATTGTCATCCGATTGGCCATTTCAAAGGAATTCACGTTAAATTAAATGCTTTGTTCCTAACACACATATCATCAAAATTCCTTTCATCTCTTTCTCTTTCTCTCTCACTTCATGATCATCCTTCTCTCATTCTCCGTAAGAAGGTAAAATGCCGTCAGTGCACCTCACGTGGTGCACTATAAGCATTACTATAGGGCGCTTGCAGCGTCCCTTCGGCCCTTACTTTCACCCATTATTATCCTTTTTGCTCTTCCTCCATCCCAGCTACCTTTCTTCACTCTTGTTATTCAACCACTCCGACTATTAATTCAAAGTGTAACCTTGAGATCCTTGCAGTTTAACTCGTTTCACTGCTTTCAGATCTGAAAGCCCGAAATAGCCCCAGCACTTGGCTTGAGAGCCTAAATTTTAGAAAATAATAAATTACATATACTTCTATCTCTCATATATATATATATATATATATATATATATATATATATATATATATATATATATATATATATACATATGCAAAACTCTGCGAATATTTTGCTTGAAAACTTGTTATTCAGCTGTATGATGTACTGATTTCAGTATTCCTGTAATCAAGGCACTGGAATAGAAATTACTGTAAATATAATCATTCCTGTCCAGTTCTTCAAGGACATCACCATAATATTGAGTCGATCTGTCCCCAAACGTACCAAACCTAACATTTTCTATATGGCAATTCTTACCGTTTACCAGTGTTGGTAAACCCAAAGCGGCAATAAACTGGACGTAAAAGAAACCATTGTATTTGCAATGTTCCATGGATCAAATCAATTACAATTCTATCAATATTGCATATTCTCTTTACTCCTAAAGGTATAATGGCGAGAAGTTTTCTACCCTAAACCTGATATACTACTTCACGCATGCTTGAGCAAAGATCTTATGTAACGATGCATTATCGAAGCTGCAGATTGTTCTCAAAGAATTGTACAGCCTCGGAAGATGCTTCACCATCAACTCCAATTTTTTGGCTCATGTAAAATGTCAGTTTGTTTTCATTCACCCACGTTCCCTGCGAGAAGGCCTCTTGACCTTTAACACTTAAGCTAAGTTGAGCATTAAACTGGCTGTCATTTACAGAGCTGGGGATTTCTTAACACCTCGCAAACTTTTAATAAATAAGAAGACATTCTCTCACTTCTGCTTTCTGTCGCTGTACCTCAATTTGATCAATTTCCCTGAAAATAAATGATTACTGAGTAAACTACCCAAATCTAATTAACTGCCTTTCGTCAGAGGATTTCAATTTTGACCTTTTTTTAGATGAACATAGTCTTTACCATCACAGACCGCTACATTTTTATGCTTGCATTACTTTCTATTAAAATATTTCCCGATGTGATTGTAGACATATTGTTTTCTGCCTAAAACTGTTATATAGCATACACTGTAATAATTATTAACCATTTGGCATTTCTTTAATAATTATACATTATTTCATCACATTTCATGCAGTGAACTATATTATGCAAACGATATTTCAGCCACTGAGAATTTAGCAATTTGCCAACATTCAGAAATTTGCACTGCAGAGTAATATATCAAGACTGAATATACATTAATGGACCATCTGTAGGCGAATGAATGCAATAATTTTTGAGTATTACATTAAATTAACTTAACATGCAAGCCTCACTTAAAGTTAAAAACTAATGATTCAACCCTTAATTATAATGTTAAATGGCTGCGATAAGACAAACATGTCAATAAAATACTACTTCAAATACCTCTGATACACTAGCATGAGGCTCACATTTGAAAAATACTTATGATATACTGTTCCGGGAAACGTCTTCACGCTGTTGCTCGAGAACTCAATACACAACCATTTTAGAATAATATACAACATGATAATTTGAAGAAAATTATGGCTTTTAATTTCAATTTGATGTATCATTTACTGGATGAATGATCATATTTGGAATGGTCAAAACAAATTCTGCTCACCAAAACTTTCAATGAACTGTGTTCCCGACAGTTAGAGAGCACCAGGTTCAACTAGCCTACCTGGCAGTACCTGGATTAGGACCCCAGCAAAGGGTACAAGCACCAGTTGCCTTGCAGGCCAACACTTCAAGTACAGGCTAGATTCACAATCAAAAACTGTGGGTTTGCTCAGGAGGAACATCAGAAATCGTTGGAAGTAGGGTGATGAATAAAGTTTTGAGTGCTTTGTCACCTAGACTTCAACTCTTGAAGGCATGGCTGATGGCCTCAGCCAAAATACAACAGACAATGGTTGGAGTCACAGGTCTCCGTCAAATATGAGACTGGTACAATTTCAGGAAGGCTTGCCCCAGCTCCTGGCGTATGGGGTTGCTAAATATCACCTTGTTTACAAATGCTAGGGATAAATTGAAAATAGGAAACTGAAGCGTAAGAACACTGAATCAAACTGAAAAGATAGAGCACACAAAAAGACTTCAAGAGATATGGACCTGGCATCTTAACAGAGGTTGAACAGAAATGTAGGAAGGAGGAGCAGAGAGGGTGCATGGAGAGAGAACTGTGGACTACTCGGTGTCATTTGATTTGGCAATTGCCAACACCTGGTCTGAAACGATAGTAAATCAGTATATTAAATACAAGAGTGGAGCAAGAGAAAGTCAGGCTACCTCCTCAAGTGCAAAATATCGCATCTGAGAGAGGTGAGATTTTCTAAAGCTGTAAATGGAGAATGCGTGGCAGCACAGCAGAATCAACATAAAGGTTAAAAAAAAGTGTACCAGATAGTAGTGATACCAGCATTGATATATGGAGCTGAAAAATGGCTGGTAAAGAGAACATAAGATTAGAAAATGAATGTGGTACAGCTGAAAATGCTGAGATTGATGTTTGGAGTGACAAAACTGGGTAGGATCAAGAATGAAACAATAAGGGGAACTACTGTACATAAGCGGTAGAACTATCAAAGAAGGCCCAAAAATGAAGCCTGCAGTGATGGCCATGTGATGAGAAGGGATGAGACATCAGAGGAGGAGAGTGATGCAAATGAAAATGTTGAGTGGGAGAGCAAGATGAAGACCAAAGCGAAGGTTGATGGATGCTGTTAAAGAAGATCTGAGAGACAAACAACTGTCAGGGGATGACGTGCATGGGCGAGCCAAGTGGAGGAAAGCTGTCAGAAACATCAACCCCATATGGAAGAGGGAGAAAATGCAGAAAAAGATCTTAACAGCTAGTGAATCACAGAAAAGAGAGACTGGAAAGGTGTAATATCTATTTAGGAAGAACATATAGAACTGGTAGAGGAGGAGGAGATATGATATTAGCACCAAATGCACAAAAGGCACTGACTGACCCAAGAGTAGTGATCATTGAATTAGTGCAGGCAATATTTAACTAAGATCAGTTCATCTTTTCAAACACAATAACATCCGTAAATACACTTGGACATCACCAGATGGCACTCACAGACACCAAGTAGATCACACATGAAAGGAAAAGAAAAACTTAAGAATATCAGGGACTGCAGAGGGCCAGATGTTGGAAGTGATCACCAACTTGCACTGCCAAAAAAGTTGACAACAGTATTTGGTTTGATACAGTAAAGCTTCTCAAAGTTGAATACTGAGAGGCTTGTGCAAATGAATTTCGAAATAGATTTGCAGCTATAGATACCACATTTAAGAAGGAACAGACCATCAATGAGGGGCTTTTGACATCAAGAATGTATATCAAGCTGATGGAAAAAAAAGTACTGGGATATGGGGTAACAAAATGGGAATCTTGGATATCGGGTGAGACCTGGGACACAATAAAGAATAGACAAAAACTACTGGTACGTATAAGCAAATTTTAGGATGAAATAAAGAATGTAAAGTCTTTATTTCTTCCTAAAATTTGCTTATATGTACCATTAGCTTTTGTAGCTATTTAAGGAGTTGCATGGTGCTACGGTCGCCCACAGAATTATTAATGAAATGCCCATGAGTTATACAGTAACAAGAAAGGTAACCTGAATGTGGTAACAATTATTGCTTTGTTTAAACAACATCGGTTTATACAAACTCCAACGGAAAATCTACCTAAACACCAATTCACACCGGAATTTCTCTTTCCAAAGAATATATCTCCCGTGAGCCGCAAACTTCTTGAAAAAAATGGTGAAACCCAGTCATGCTTTAACTTCTTGAGAAAAATGGTGAAACCCAGTCATGCTTTAACTTCTTGAGAAAAATGGTGAAACCCAGTCATGCTTTATCAAAAAAATGTCAGGAAATGCCATTCTCACTGTTTATGCCGTGACAAATTAAATCATACCAGCACTTCAAACGGAACTTATATAAGACAAGTACATGTTAGAAAGCAATAAGAGATTGAAGTAATAAATAGCACTGAATAAATAACTACAAGATCATGAAAACATATGCTGTAATCGGATCCTTCATGATTCAAATTTAAAAGAATTCTCCTCCAGTTAGTAAACACTTCGGTACATCTTTTTAGTGACAAAATTAAAACTTGGTATTTAATATCTTTCAGAAGCACTTGTGACGCATATCAATGATCACTTGTGCCTTTATTAACATCATTTACCGTTTACATTACCGTGTTTCTGTTTCGAATATTATTTAAGGAATGATTAGCGCGTTAACTGAATTAAAATTGGATACTCGTTGAAAGAACCTGACCAAATAGGAGACATGTAGGGAAACAAGAATTATAAAAAATATTCAACAAAACACGAAATCCAAAATACCTCACTTATCGGAAGCGTCATCTTAGCAAATGTCTCTTTATAATAAGGGTGAAATTATAAGTTGCACTACGAACAAAGTTGCTGATAAAAGCATTACACTAACAGAATGGCATAACTTTATGATAAGGTGACATTTTCCACGAGTTGTTTCGTAAAAAGCTCCAATCATGCCTCACACCTCCCTGTACCAAACACCTCAGCATCACCACTAACCTATCTGATCTGTCATCGCTTGACATATCAGTTCTCGCCTCTCCGGGATATCTCTGCAGTGGATGTGCCACCAGACACATCATATGCAATTACCTAACGAGACACATCAGGGTCTTGGTTGTCACAAGTTTCGAAGGATGTGCCATGAAATTTATAATGCTGCCTTAAATTCAAATCGTTGCGACAAGATACGCAATAATTGTGAAATACTATGAATAACTATGAACGTGTGTGTATGTGTGTGTAATTATACATTAACTTCAGTAAGCATTACAGTAATGTAGAAGACTAGATTAAAATTCTGAAACGCTGAGTAACCAGGGAAAAACCCGTGTCTAGCACTAGTGTGGAGCAACTTTCAGTTCTCTTTATTGGCAAAGAATTAAAGCTGCAAAGAGTTAGTGAATATTCTCGATAATTTCGCCGACACAAATCGAAAAAATTGGAAGATTTTTTTTTTTTTTAACTCTGTAAACATGGATTCAAAGTAGGCAACAAAACTGACTATTCGAATGACATACATTTTTCCCGAATTAATTAGTGTCTAATATTAGTAGACTACAAAGTTCATCTAAATAACTCTTCTAGTACAATGACATGCTCTATGGCAGAAAACATCAAATTTCAAATGATAGCCAATTGCATATATATAATCTATTTTTTTTGTAATACCAACGTTCCCAATACTTTAATAGACCTACCAAGTATGCTAAAGCTGACTGATGTACGCACAGAGCATACGCACGGCTTTTAGACTTAATTAAATTCTGGAGGCGCAAGGACAAAGAGAAGAGAGAGAGAGAGAGAGAGAGAGAGAGAGAGAGAGAGAGAGAGAGAGGTACAAACCCACACACTTACATACACATATACTATATATCATATAAAATTCTTCTCTTACCTTTTATTAATACAACTAATTCAGTATAAAATATATACTGCTTAAATATTGAAACTCACTGGGCATTATAAACTAACTGGGGTCCTTTACAAATAGATTAATCCTATACTGATGTACTATAGTTATTGAAAGTTCTTGATTACTAAAATCATCTCAAGATTACTTTGTGTCTTTCTTTCATCAGATTCCCTTTTCATCTTATCATGACTAATGAAACTTTAACAACTCCTTAAAAGAACTCAAGAGGAACGAGGGGGCGAAAATATGCAAAATGGAAAAGACACTGAAAACACCAGTGGAAAATTAAGGTAAAACAGGGGGAGCATGTAAATGCAAAAAAGACTGATTTTGAGACTGCCTAACCTTATCCTATTTCGCTATTACTTAAATCACAAAATGCCCCCATACTTGAAATGTGATGACACTACCTAGGACCGCTGAAAATCGTTCATGTTTTAAAAATACATATGCTGATATGCAATATTATTCTTGTTACATTTTTAAATCTCAAAGAAAAAAATGGTTACTCGAGTTGCTGCAAGAGAGCAGTTCATAGTGAACTCTAAATCAGCTTTATTTTCAAAATCAAAAGTCCCTGGGCTATTCTACAACAAACAAGCGGATTACTTTTCCTATCCTACAATTTTATCCCGTTGTTATTCTTTTTACAGAGAAATTCAATGATAAGCTTTAAATAATGGCGAGCACCAAAATTCAGTAAACAAGATCAGGGAGAAAATGGTCTCTGAAAGGAACCGTTTCAACATACGAGCACAAAAGTAAATATAAGCAGACTTTTGATTCACTATCAAAGGTAAATTTGTTCAGGATACTGTAGTGGAAATAAGCGCTAAGGTAAATATTACAAGAAAACTAACTCAAGTTCTCGATTCACGCGCAAAAGACGCCAGTTTCATTATTATTTCATGAAATTAAGTAGTTTTATTACATTATATTATATATATATATATATATATATATATATATATATATATATATATATATTATATAGAGAGAGAGAGAGCCTGATGGCTCAGTCGGTACAGCAGCTTCTAGACTTTAATAGAGGTCTGTGGCGCGAGTTCAACCTGCAGCCGACTGATCAGAGAGGCAGACACTTTGCTATCCGTGTAGACATCCCGGGATTATATATGTAATCAACTGATAGGTTTGCTTAAAAAGCAAATGGATGCGTTATAGACTAAATACACACACAAAACAAAGCCACTACAACACCTTCTAAAAACATAACAAACATCTCACACGTCTCGAACTCTCGCCATACCCGCGCAATAACTTCTCGCTGCTGGGAAGAAAGGGCGTTGGGTCGGGTATGATACATGAAACATACGTACCGGAGTCCAAACGATGTCAGGCAGGGCAGCCGATCGAGACCACAGGTCTACCCAAAGCCAACTCAAAAAAGTCCTTCAAAAGAAGGCATCGTGCTTACCCCATACAAAAATGGGAAATAAAAGTACGTTAAAAGAAAGAAGAAGAAAGAATATATACATCTATATATCAAGGTGGTTTTAATACTTCCAGTTCTAGGCAAACTTTTATGATATATATATATATATATATATATATATATATATATATATATATATATATATATATATATATATATATATATATATAAGTGTTTAGGATGTAAATGAGCTCTATTCTCATCAGAAGCTTAAGCTATATGGAATGACTCAGGAAGCACTAACATTTCCAATTCTAGGCAAATGTTCTTGCGATAGGACTGCCAGCCCTGTAACTCTGCCGCACATAAATATTCAAGAGGCTTGTGTGCTAACCAAAAGGTGACAGTTCTGGCTGTCAAGCATCCCTGAACTGACACACAATGCTTTACGTCGCTGATCGTTTGCCAAGTTGTATATCGAAAAATGTTCCTACCATAAAGTTGTGGAACAATGGGTTTCCTGTATATAATAAAAAAAATAATTCATAGACAGCTCGGGACTATTCAGATAATTTTTTAACTATTCACACTTTCACACTCTATACTGGGGCTTCTCACCTTACGCTGCTACATTATTGTCTTATTAAAATCATTGCTTTGCAAATTTAAAAACCTTTGTATTAAAGGAAATCGAGCGCAAGACCAATTATAATAGATAAATCATTATGAGAGTTTTCGATTCTTTTCTACAGACTTTTTCTACACCAGAAAGATGCTCAAATTTTTCATACTGGTTACTACTGATTTTCCTTCATCCACTTTCCTTTGCAATGTCGTGTATTTCTAATGAGATTACTCTAGTTTGCATAAAGAATTTTACTTTCGCTGAATGGAAAAGTCTTTCTGTTTGTCTTCATGCAAATTCGTACTTTAACTTTGAAAGGAAAGATACTATTTTCAATTTTACTTTGTACATGAACATCCTTTGATACGATACATGAATAGAGCATGAAACTTTCTTCCAAATTCCATTTAATAAGGGATGATTCTATCATCATTAAAATGCTTTAACATCATTGCTGGGTTCTCAGTGGGAAAAACTGAGCGAGATAATCATAAAAAAAGTATCAATCAAATCAACAATCATTCACAGATAAATATATGGGACTAAAAGTTTACAAAAGAAAAACTCGAAGAGTCAGTCTTTTTGTCTGAAATGATTTCATCACATGAAATAAAATTAGAAACTTTCATTGCTAATAATGAGAAATATAATAAATCGAGCAACCACGCAATAACAAAACACAAAAGAAGGATATTCTGAATATCTGAGCCTTCACATTAATTAATGCAGTCCAGATAAACGATGCCTTTGACATTTACTTCAGTTCGATCTCACTATGAATATTAACAAAACTTTTTCCTATAACAATATTTTCCACCGAACGAGACCAAACGTTTTTACCGAACAGATCGAAAGGTAATTTGAAAGAATATGAAATTTCCACAAATTGATGCCTGTGGTTAAAACATGTAAATGCAAGAATTAAAATAAAAAAATAATCATAACATTGCTATTGTGACTGTGTATTTAAAGTAGACGGGAGCTTCTTGCTAATCACAACGGAAAAACATGATCGCGCAGGAATTCGTAACTATTATATTGAATGCAACTTGCACTTTTGCCTGGCCGTCTGACTGCCACTGTTAATAGCTAAAATTGCTAAATTTTAAGCTCTCAACCTTTTTTTTATGATTTAACCTAGTTTTAAAGGTTCGGTGTAGGGTTTTTAACTAATGGGCATCTTCATTCCTGTGTAAATGCTTTTAGCTCAATTTTATTTTGCATCTTTAAAATTCTTAAACACTTGATATTATTAAATTGCTTATGTCAAATGTACATGATCGCTGGGATGAATTACAAAACGAATTATTATAAAATCTCTTGCTGAGAATGGAATTCCGCTTAGCGGAGCCTCATGATTGTATATTAACTTCATAATTATAATCTTCCATTAAAAGATGCATCATTGTCATAATTCAGAGATCGACGGATGGCAGATGTTAATGCGGATGTCATCATACTTACCTATTCTTCGATTTTGGATGGAAGTTCCTGGATGCAGAACTCCGATACATAAAACTTCATCAACTGCGAGTGCGGATACAAATACGGAAGTTTTTATTTATTATAAGGGCGGTTGTTGCAGCGGATATCCCATATATCTCTGGTGGAATATAAAATTTTAGGACAACGCCAAGCGCTGACCATGAGGTCGCTCAGCGCTGAAAGAAATGTAATTGAGAGTAAAGTCTTTAAAGCTGTAACTTGGGGAAAACTCGCAGTTGCACTAAGGAAACAATTGTTGAGAGGTGGAAATTGGTGATGGAAGAAAGGGAATAAAAACGGAGGCAAATGAAAGAATTACAGGGCTTGGTAGCTATGCCGACGGGACTGCAGCGAATTTGAACAATGCCTACAGTGAACCTGGGAGATCCCTAGCCTGTTGGAAGACTCAGCCGTTAGTACCAGAAAACAATTTTGTGCTTTGCAAGTTTCATATCCCATTTTCTTAAAACGCGTTTATTCTGTGGTGTGGTTGTGATCGGAAAAAAAAACTTAATTAAGAGGGTTCGTTAAAAGCAAACCCGCAATAATTCGACTTGTAAATATACGAGATGAATATTTAGATTAATCGTGTTTGATTTTAGTATTAAAAAAATAAATAAATAAAAACTAAAGGCAGGTATGGCAATCGCCAATATATATGTTAATCAGCACATCTCGACTTCTGCTTTTCTCTTGCAGCAATACAACTTATTTACTCTTTGAAAATCTGAAAGAAATTCAAGAAAAGGCAAAAGTCAACTGTTAAGACATGGTTACTGAATAGATAAAAAAGTTTCTAACGCATTTGTAATTCAGAAACTGCAACATGCAGACAAAAGTAAGCAAGCAATATCTGAAGACTATTACTCTCTAAAGATTCCAAATAGAGCAGTGATATAAAATCCTCAAAACAGCTAACTTCTGAAGCAAGACAAACAACGGACCCAACTCAAAATGCAGCAGAAAACAGGAATCATTAAATGAGAGCGCTAACTGAACAACCACACTTAAACTACACAATAATCAGAATACAAGTTGTAGGAACTAAGGGGGACCTATGATAAAGATAAAATTATTTTTAACACCATCTAGGACAGTGGTTCTTAAACTTTTTGCCTTGCTTTCCCCTCTGCATTATGTATAGATCCCAGACACAATGAAATTTTTGCCAACTATAATCTATAAACAATATGTTGTCTAAACTTGTATGCCATTATATATACCATAACAATAAAAACAGAATTCATAAACAAGATTTGAAATTAAAAAAACTTATATTTTGAATTTTTGGCATGTTTTGAGATAATTAGTAAAAATTTTCAAGCAGTGAAACGTTTTTGGCAATTTTTATAACCTGAAATCACAAATTAAAAAAAAAACTGGCACCATCTGGCAACTCTGAATCTCACCCCTTGAAGCTTTGAAAAATAGCGCCCCCTTGGGGGTGCCAGCCCCTTTAAGAATCACTGATCTAGGACAGAGAAAGGACGTTGTTACAACATCAGTTAAAGTAAATGGAAAGAAGTATTACGTAACATAGAATCCGTTCAACTAGGAAATTTTTTTAAACAAAGTCATAACCTGAATACCTGACTTCTTAAAATTTCCACAGAGGCCTATTGTAATGAAAGACCGAAACTCGATAACGCTGAATCCATACCGTGTGTGTGTGTGTGTGTTTTCCTACGAGACAATCAATTCGTTCCTAAAAGACTTCAGCTCCAGTGTGAAAATGACGGTGTGCTTCCAAAGGAACATTTGGCGACAAGTCTCCGATATGGCCAAAATGCATAATATAATGACACAATTCTTCTAGCAAAATTGAAAAAGTTTGAGAAAAATACTGCCCAGCCCAAACAATGTATCACCCTCAAAACGATGGCTGTACACAACTGTTAATAGGTAATGGACTTGGCAATCTGTTACTGTCATCATCTTCCGCATGATACGTAAGTCATCAGATACCGTTGCCTCTCAAAATTTGGAAAATTCGTGTACTCGCAGGCCACTTTTCCTTCGGATTAAGATACCATTTGACGTACACCAAATCTTCTAATTTCGATTTTTCATCTCTTCATTATAACGTCCCTTATATGAAACTACATGAAATCTTCCAAAGTGCACTATTCTTCAATTTTGAGTATGAATGAACATCAGATTAAACATTTATCGGCGCTTTCTTCCAAACCATTGCCACTGGGAACATTGCCACATCATTAACATTGCCAATTAACGTTGCTCATGTGGTAATATTGCCACTGGGAACATTGCCCATAAAAATGGAATAATTGCAACAATCAACACTGCCCATGTGGGAACAGTTTACAAAAGGGTAAATTACTCGAAGAGTCAGTTTTTGTTTTTTTTTTTCATCACTAGTTAATGTTATTTACAGCCTATTTTTAGAAACTAGGAAACTTTTAAAATCTGCCATTAGATTGTTGAAAACAAAGTAAGGATATTCAAACATCTACTTTAGTTTTATTTTGCAGTAGAGTTTTTGATTTATTACTTCAATAAGAATTTTTTATTTTTTAGAAAAAACTCTCATTGAATCTATTATTTTATTAGGGAATCAAAACATTTTTGAAAAGATCACAATTTTATTAAAAACAAAATGAAATTAAAATCATGCATTTTTTTATAAAAAGAAAACTTAAGTTTTAAATTAGAATATGTGCATTGTTATATGACTATGGACCTAAAGTATGCTAATTGATCTTCCATTTCTATAATTATCAACAATGTTCTTTATGCGTGCATTAATGTCGGCATATTGTTTATTTTTCGGAAAAGGAACACCACGTTCAAACTGAACACGTTTTGCAAAGCTAAATTTTAAGCCCTCAACCTTTTTACGATTTAACCTGTTTCAATGCAATGATTAATTTCCAAAGAGTTGGGCATGAGAATTAGTCAAGATGCTTTTATTCAAAGCATTTTAAAATGCTTAAACACTTGATATTGTTGCTTATGTCCTAGTTAGATTGCTTGGATGAGTTACAAAAGTTATACATTCCAGAAAGTAATTGGGTGGACCCTAGGTTGATATTAACGTCGGTTGTTTAATCTTCCTCTTAAAGATGCACCATTGTAAGTAGTTTCAGAAATAAGAGATAAATTCCGATGGTCATACTTACCATCTTCTGATAACTTCTTCAAAAACTTCAACGACTTCATCGGAAGGTACGAATACAAATACTGAAAAATTTATTTCATCAAAAGAGAGAATGCATTATCGTTGTCTATTGGTGTTTAAATTTAAGTTCCAAGCGCTGGGACCTTACAGTATAATGACTTAGAAAAGTGAAATAAACAGCCATTTAAAAACCTGCATTAGGTAAACGTATTTAAGTGCATTAATAGAAGCCCTCTCAAAGTCAACAGTAATATTTTGAGGCTGATTGTTATCCAATAACTCTTTAATTTTTTCATAACATGCTCTGTATGTTGTTTCTAGGTTTTGTTTGGCAAAAGAACAAATGCTCGAGGAATGCTAAAATTATCCCGTTGAACATGAATAGTTAGAAGCTGGTAATATATTCCTGGCGTCACTTTGAATGTTCCGTCAATTGCCCAGTTTGGGAATCGTTTTAGATCTTCCATACCGCTTGCTGTCATAAATATAAGCATCCGATTTTCATCATTCAAACCCGCATCGTATTAGTATTAAAAAAATAAATAAATAAAACTTCTCTCCAGAGTCGAGAACAGTAAATTCAGCTCTGGTATGGCAACTATCCTTTAAAATCTGTGACATTGGAACAGCTGGGAAATTGGCATTTTTTGCCTCCATTTTCTGACATTTCAAACAATATCGTACTCACAGAAGGTAGATTGCGAAAGTGTAGCTTCATCTAACGTTGAAGCCGCTAGCGATACCAATAAACAACTTGATTGATGTGATGTTGCAGAAAAACGTTTTAAAGTAGTTTGAGCAATTTTATCGACTAATCCTTACTCGCAGAGTGGTACTGCTCACCAACATGCTTTATAATCTCACCATCTTCCGTGTGCAATCTTGCTAAAGATAATTATTTTTCTTTCTTCGAGAACATTCCCAAAAATGATTTTCCAGTCTCATTTGTTAAAGTAAATGGAAATGATATATGTAACATGGAGCTCATCTACGAAATTTTTTAAACAAAGTTAACTATGAATACCTGACATTATGGGTCTTAGATGAACTAATTGTTAATGAAAGACTGGAAACACCAAACGACTGATATTTTTCATATAAAGTTGTGTTTTCCTACGAGACAATCAATTCGTTCCTAAAAGACTTCAGCTCCAGTGTGAAAATGACTACAACAATCTAAACATTTGGCGATTATCTTTCGAGGTCAAAACATAAAAATACAGTTAACTAGTAAAATTAGCTAATAATCTTTGAAAAAAATGATAATGTAAACAATGTAAACCCTAAAACGATGGCTTACACAACTAAAAAAGGTAATGGACTTGGCAATGTACTGTCCATCTTGGCAGTGTTCATCAGATACCGGGTAATGTTCCAATTCGTGCAATATTCCCACATGGGCAAGATACCATTTTGATGGGCAAAATGTTCCTAATTTCAATTTTTCATCTGGCAATATAACGTCCCATATGAAACTACACTTGAAATCTTCCAGGTGGCAATGTTCCCTGTTCCCAGTGGCAATGTTCCAGATTAACATTTATCATAACCCAGGATGAAGCCACTCGGAATTTTACGACCATAACACCTCTAAGGTTTTCGTTTCCTCAAATGGTATTTTCTGATACATATCCCCACTTTCACCAGATAGATCTATTTTTTGAACAATCAGAACTTACTTTATAATTTTTTCAACAACTTTCTAACTCTTAATTCTGACACAATCCCCCAGTGTAAATGCATAATTAGACAAGACTAAAATATATTTAATTGCAGTGCATCCATTCATAAGATGTACACTCCCAAACAGGAGAGAGAGAGAGAGAGAGAGAGAGAGAGAGAGAGAGAGAGAGAGAGAGAGGAGGAGGGAGAGGAGGGGCGGGGGGGAGGAGGAGGAGGAGGAGGAGGAGGAGGAGGAGGAGGAGGAGGAGGAGGAGGAGGAGGAGGAGGAATTCTCGTTTCCTGTAATGTTAATGTCAGGGCTGCTTTGTTGTAAAGAAATATGCAGCACGCAGAACCTAAAATATTAACCCATTACCTCCCAGTGTCCTCACTCCAGGGCAGCTTGAACATATATTTTTTTCCTTCTGTGACTACCATTCATTTCTTCATTTCTGGTGGGGTATCATATCCTATCCTATCAAAAAACTTATCTTTAAACATTAAATGCGCAAAGAAAAATAACTTAAAACAACAAAACTTTTAAATAGGTTCCTTTCAAACCATGTAAATTTAGTACAAAATAATTATTTGAAAATTCATTTTTAGTGTAACACAAGCATTTCGAACAATGATGTTCTACCTACACTGCTGACGAGTCCTGCATGATGAGGATGAAGACCATGTAGACACCGTAGATATTGCCACTACAGTATTCCCCTGATGTTGATGAGTTAACAGATGAAGAGGAGGCAATTGATGATATTACTAGTTAAGCAACTCTTGAAGATGTTCAAGGGATTTTAGAATTACAAATCAACAGCAAAATTCCACCAAGGTAGTAAATGATTCGGAAAATCCTTCAATGGAATCTTTTCTGGACAATGATTCTACATGGTACTCAACAGGTTACTCGTCCCTGACCCTCCTCATGATCATCAAAAAGGTATAAAAAAATCATCAAGGGTGACGAAGAGAAGACTTTGCGAATCTGGACCATGTTGGAGATTTAAAGCTCAATAGTAGATGATGATACAACGAGGGAAGACTCACGAAGACAACTTGGGAAAAATGAAGGAAAATATCCCCAGATATCATGTTCACATTGTCAATGATACTGTACGTTATGTTACGGTTACAAAAAATAAAGGTGACTTAAGCCAGAAGTGGATTCATGATATTTCTCTCACTCACGAAAGAACGCAAAACATTATCACATTAACTAAGAAAATGAATACTACAAATTGATGAAGATTTAAAACTAAAAGAGATGTACAAGATAAAAAATAGAAAAGTATCCTAAAGTCCACTGGAGATGCAAGCACGATTTAGAATAATGGTATAATTCCTTATTTTTAAGGCAAGAGTCTATTTCTTGAGCTACTGATGAAGGTTGCATATGTTGCGTAGCTTAAGAGTCTGCAGACTTTCTCTTTGGAAATACATAGATGCTAATCAAATAATATGACTACTCTATTTAGAATTCCTCATCTGTAAGCCATCTTCTGTCTTGACCTTTTGCTGTTACATTCTGATCTTTAAAAAACAACAAAAACACTTGTTCGTGTCGTAAACTGCAAGCTCTCTCTCTCTCTCTCTCTCTCTCTCTCTCTCTCTCTCTATATATATATATATATATATATATATATATATATATATATATATATATATATATATATATATATATATACAAATATGTACCCATGGGCCAATTTAACCCTTTCTGCTCCCGTTGAGCAAAGTGATGAATTAGGTACCTTACAATTTTCCCCAAAAGACACTATGTACATCACGGAAGTCAACACACAAGAATTTGAAGCATATAAATAGATAGAAGCACATGAGATATATCATGTACAAACAACAAACCAAATAATTCCCAATAATCGAAGTAAGAATTGATTTGTTTTTGATAGTTTGGTCTGGTCTCATGACCTAGCACTAGAAACATTTGGCTATTCAATACAAATAGAAAAACAAGTGTGCAAACATTTTCTTTTCAACTATCTTTCCATTGGAATATAATGACAAGTGAATAAGCGTTTTAACGTAACTACTAGTGGCAACTTCCACATGAGGCCAAAGAAAGAAATATGTAACGCGGGGCACTTGGGTCATGTCGCACAATGAGCCACCTTGCTGTAACTGCAAGTATGAATTAAAATTTTTCTTAAACACTGAGATGTAAAACTTTGGACCCATATTTAGGTCCCAACCTGGTTCCCAGGGCTATAGTTTGAACAACCTAAATTCGTTGGGCGAGTCGGTAGAGTTGCGGGCTAGTACTCGCTGGGTCGAGTTCGAGTCTCCGGCCGGCTAATGAAGCGTTAGAGGAATTTATTTTTGGTGATAGAAATCCATTTCTCGCTATAACGTGGTTCGGATTCCACAATAAGCTGTAGGTCCCGTTGCTAAGTAACCAATTGGTTCTTAGCCACGTAAAATAAGTCTAATCCTTCGGGCCAGCCCTAGGAGAGCTGTTAATCAGCTCAGTGATCTGGTAAAACTAAGGTATCACTTAACCCTGAACAACCTAAAAGATGATTGTATATCAATTTGACAAACTTTAAGCGTGTTGTTTTTAAAGCAAGATTTATTAAAGATTTCTAAACATTCCTTTGTAAATTTTGGACCCATACCAGGCTATGGTTTGGACATGAAAGTCGTCTTTTTTCTCTCTGTAGCTCTAAACAAGACCTAAATCTCCCGTCCCCCTCCCCCACTTCCCAATAATTTTTCCCCTTTTCTTAATTATTTTCCTTAAAAGGGGACATGGCCACCCATCTGAGATAAAAGAATGAGATCCCTTTACTGAAGGATGATCTGCGCCAAATTTAGTTAAAGCGGATTCAGTGGTTCTGGAGAAGTGGAAAATGTAGACTTTTCACAATTAATGTGTTAAGTTTACGTCAGACGTATGTACGTACATATACATACACAGGCAGACAGACAAAAAAGAAAAGCTCGCTTGAGCTTTCATCTCAGGCAAGACAAAAAGAGAAGAACTGACGCAAACGGCAATGCAGAATTACAACGAGACTGGGAGAAATCTATGAAAGGGGACAAATTTCAACAACACAGAGAGAGAGAGAGAGAGAGAGAGAGAGAGAGAGAGAGAGAGAGAGAGAGAGAGAGAGAGAGAGAGAGAGAGTCGGTAAGTCGCGAGTCTGTCCAAAACTTCGAAGCTACAAGAGCAGGAAAGATTTTAATTAAGAAGTCGTCAGAACGTAATTGGTGCTGGCGGGCAAAACTTACATAACTCATTCAATTAAGTCACTTACTGTAAATGACAAGTGATATCCTATTTTTTTTTTTTCAGAAGTCTCTCGTGAACATTTTTCAGTTCTTCGGGGAGAACTGCATAATTAATTGGAAAAGAACATTTCTCCTGCCTTTCAAAACAACATATTTTCTACCTAACGCCATCAACTGTTATTTCATGCGAATTTATGGATGAATATAGGAGATTTTGAAATAGAAAAACGTCATTAAATCAAAAAGGGTACCCCTCTATTCGAATATGTATTATTGGATGGGCTTCCATAATACACATCTGGAAAAGAAGATCTTGATCAAGATTTACTCAGTATTAATAATGGTGTATTTGGTTATGCTGCTCAACCCTGATAAAACCGTCATCATAATTTCCTAAACATGAATAACAATCTGATGGTAATGATTCATTTCTTTTGAATAGGTGGCATTTTCAAAGCTTACATTACTGACAAAACTCCAGAATTATATTTTATGATGCCAGAAACTGAGATCTTGTTCGAACGATTTCCAGTATTTAAAGATCTCTTGTTCTACATTTAAACCGCTCAGGCACTTCTACGGTAATTCTTTCTTACCAGAATAGTAATTAAGAATTAATATTCACGTGGACATTTCCTGGTTCGTATTCTACCACTAATTACATTGCATACTTAACGCCTGTGCCCCTTGACTAACACGTGTAACCACAGATTTCCATGCGCGTATATAATTAAATATTTGTAAAAAAAAAAAAATCTACTACAAAGAAAATTAATCTGTATGTGAAACCACAGAAAAATACATAAATACAATAAACTGATCGACCGACATTATCATGTGAAATTTCCACAGCTTTTTGACTGAAACAAAAGTACCATTACTTGTTCTCATTGCAAAAATTGCAAGAGCTCATTCAGCTTATTTGTACCTTTTAGTTCAGCATCACTTCATCTACATAAAAAGGTATTCTCCGTGCTTAAAACCGATCAAAATCTTACGGCTGTAAACATGAAAATTCTTCGGAGTAATGATCAGTCACATGAATCACTTTAAGCAGTGACAAAATACAATAGTGTTTGATTCCTGACAGAAGTACATCTTACATCTAAAGGACTGAGCTTGCGGAGAGAGCAGTGAAGAGGATAATTGCCGGGGGTGTCTCTCAAAAGGAAGCTGAGTGGCTGGCTCAAGTAGGCCGTCTCACCGTCTGCTGTTAATTGTTAATACACACTGTCAACCTACAAGACTGAAATTATCCATAACAAAATGTCCATGCCGCAAAAAAAGTCAATGTAGATCAATTAGACATTGAATATTTTATATTTCTGAAGCAGGAAGTTTTCGAATTCCTTCGAGAAATTAACATAATATATTTTTTCAAAACAAGACTTTACAACGGCTCGTACATCAATTTTACAAAAATCAATCTAAACTACACAAAAATTCTTCAACATGCATTCACACATCCACCAGCTTTTTCTGCAATGCTGTACGGCAGTCCTTTTCAACATTAAAAAGCTCAAGTACACTTGTCAATTTGTGCAGCCAAGCCAGTATTCTGCTACTCAAGGCATAACTTCACACCACGAAATCCATGTTGACCTCGCTATACACGACTGCGAACATGTATGAAAAGGTATCAGTTCATAACTTAATTATAACCTTTTTCAAATTACCTTGAAACTTCGCAAAATATGTAAACCAGCGTTTTATTATATTTTGGATTCTTGTTAGTCATTAAGGCAGTGTTTTCATTATAAAACTAAATGAAATTAAGTGAAAGATTCGTCGTTCCTTACAAAAAAAACTTTTCAACATCCAAACAGTGAATCAAACCGTCAGTTTCAGTGGAACTTAAGTAGTAACTACCGTAATGGATACAGAAAAAGAAAAGTAGTCAAAGTCATCATAAAACTTAAAATTCTAGCATATGTATTATTCATCCACGTAACTTTAATTTTCATAAGCTTGCAAGTGTTTACTAAAATCTCATTCAAAATACATATAATGGCCTAACAAAAATAAACAAGTCCCTTCCCATAATATTCTTATTCATATCTTTACATTTGCCTTTTAATTCTTGTTTCAAATTACAGTTTGCCAGTATGGAAATTTTTGTATACATTTGTAAGATTACTTTAGAATCACATCTTTACATCTGCCTTTTAATTCTTTTTTTAAATTATAGTTTGCTAGTACGGAAATTCTCATATACATTTGTAAGATTACTTTAGAATATGAACTGACTTTTCAGTAATCACTTGTTGACTAATAGCATGTTTTGCGATTCATTTCCTAGCTCTGGATTATTTACTTCCAACTACTTTTTTATGTTTCTAAATACAATATTTCTTCTTTTATTTACGTTTACTTTAGTCCATATATATAGGAAAGAAGGAAGGAATGTTTCCTTCCCAAAAACAGTAAAATCATTTAAATTCTTTGAAATTTTTGTTGAGCATCGTTTGTAGTAAGAAAAAACACGGGAAGTGTGTTTATCCTCTCTCTCTTATATGTATGTGAATATTTTCGCCTTCTAGCCTCTATAATTTCGTCAGTTTCCTAAACTTATTTTTACATGTAAACCCACAACACAAATTTAACAGACATAAGTATATTTAGTTCTTGATCTTAATATATCTGGTTTTCTATTTTATTCCTGGTTAAATTCACCTCAATTTTTGTTCCTAAAACATGTTAATGTCACCTTAAAATCTGTACATTACGTAAGATGGCCGGTGAATTTAATGCAAAGTAAAATAATAAAAAGTTTTATTTTCACTCTCCAAGCACTTTTTCTCTTTGAAGCGAAGGATTTTGAATTTTGTATTTTGATCACAATCCATTTTCAAATGTGTGACTGTTTCGCTATCTTTCTGCAATATTCCTGTCGCTTTTGCAACGATTTCAGTTTCACAGCTCTTATATGATAGGGGAGTTTTATCTAAAATAAACAGAATGGCAAGGTTGCTGTATCTTCCCAATTCTGCTGCTTCTTCCAAGAGGGTAAGACAATTTTCAACATTTCTTTACATTACACACCGAACTAAAAGGGAATATCAATGAATGTGAAGCCTACAATATGCCAATCTGTTTCAGGCTTTCTTGGAACTTTTCAGATACTGAAGATTTACACAGTCGCTATTGACAAAATATTACAGAAAACCACGTAAACTAAAAAAATTTTTCGGGATAAGTTACTAGATAAATATTTACCATACAGGTAACTTCTGCTTGTCCTTCCCTCTATCAGGTTTGTTTTAAGAAACTCTTTTCCAAAAAGTTATAGAAAATGCATTCATCTTAATCATAATGTTTCCACACATCAACACACATGATCATCGAAATGATTTTAGCAATATATATTTCTGCAAAAGAAACCGGAGAACACCCCTTTTCCTGAAAAAAACTGTCATGAGGGTTTTGACATCACCTCCTAGATTATTACTCTTCTATACACTCTACCCCTAGAAATATGATACTACTCTCTATATATACCCACAGAAATATGATCCTACTGTACAGACTACCCAAAGAAATATGATACTACTATATATACACCCACAGAAATAAGATCCTGCTATATACACTACCCATAAAAACATGATCCTACAGTATACAATACTCACAGAAATATGATCCTACTATATATGCAACCCGTAGATATATGACCCTTCTACAAACAAACAGCAGAATTATTCTTTTTATAAGCGAGTCTACGACACTACTCCCATGCCGTTAAATTACCAAGTGACCCATAGCTTGTCAACAGCACTGGCGATGTTAAGTTTGCAGTTATATTCAGAACTTTCGACCCCTCTAATTAAAAATACATCGGTAAATGGAACATGGTCAAGCATTCAGAATTACTTTCCAAAAGAAGATGAAGAAGAAGAAGACAATGATTCCGACTAGGCCATTTTTGTGTAAGTTTAGCATTAACAGCTTGCAATCCTAGAGTACATATTCCTAAAGAGCAGGGCTCTTTTTCTCAAATTCTACAACTTGATTCTTTGGAAGCTCGCCAAACCTTGTTAGTAGTATCGATAACAATCAGTTCACCTCCTCCTTATTCCTTAGCAACCCTCCAACTTCAACCAAGGGAGCGGGACCTTCTTTTAATAAGCTAAAGAGTTCGACGACGGTAACAGCCTCCTATCTAATACTGGCACTTGGATAAATGAGAAAGTTAAAGCTGCAGCATCTGTTACCTTCCTTTACAACAAGCTGCGATGAAGGGAGTAAGTCGATTTGATTTTTTCATCGCATTTCATTTAAATATAGGATCTCACAACCTGTAATATATCTAAACTAAGAGAATACAATTTCATCGATTCGGTTAATATGTTTTCTCTTACCGCTTTAGAGCATGACTATTCCCTTCTACGAATAATAATAAATATACTGAAAAAACCTGTAATACAAAGTAACGAGGTGAGGTGATAGCCATTTCTGGATTTCACAATGAAGCAGATGAAGGACTGATCACATTTCTTGATACTCAATTTGCCGGGAAATCGTAGAGATAAAAAGACATGCGATGTAGAAAAAAAATTTTTTTAAACCTTATTTATGAAAAATGATTAAGTTTCTAATTTAACTAAAAAGAATATAAAAAATGCATCTCTGGATACGAAGATTTTTCAAGGATAAAACGGACAATAATCGAATTTCATCCGATGAGAACTTCATACAACACCGAAAGGGCACGAGTAATAATCTAAAATCTGAGGAGAGATTCGACTTGTTTCAGATTCAGTCCAGATCAAGATTAGGGAAAGACGAGAGAGATTATCGATGAAAGTTTAGACATAACCTAAGATTCTGGCCAGGTATGTAAAGTCGGTGACAAGAAACTAGGATGAAAATCTGGCTTTAAGAATCGGATGTTTGAATCTAATCTCAAATTTTATTTAGATATGTTGATAAAATTAATCTCACATATGAAAAGATGACCTAATTTCTTATTCGGACAGAACTGTTTCAATTGCTCCTGTGAAAACTAAATGACAAATGCCTAAGTAGTAAAGATTATATGCTGAGAGTAAAGTAATCTGCAAGGGGTAGCAAAAAATTCAGATTACAACAGAATAATGATGTAAATAAAAAATATCAGAGAAGACCTTTATAATTAAGGAGGGAGGAAGCTATAACCTCATGTGAAATGTAAATGAAGTAATTTAAAGGTTAAAATATAATAAAAAAAAAATAAGAGGAAATAAACCCATAAGCTTGATGCTAACCATAATAGTTTTCAAAACGTCTGATGCTGATGCCTAACACGGACCCTAAAATTTCCAAATCAAGCATGGCCCAATATGAGCAAATTGTGACACATCATCAATCTGTCATAGAGATTATAAATAAGTAAGCAAACTCAGAGAAACGTTTGTAACTTTCTACGAATTCACAAAGTTGATAGGAATAGCTTTAAAGACATGAAGTTGGGTAAAAGTGAGAGTAACAACACAATAATTACCCTTCAGGAAACAAGCTGGATAGTGACACTGTTATGCCTTGAAAAAAAGTTATGGGTGAGAGGAACCCACAAAATAAACAAAATAGAAAAAAAAGTTGTTCTAAAAATCCTGAAGAAACAAGAAAATTATTTCATCAGACATCCTGCCTGACTTTAGTACTTCTGTAATTGCGCGGAGTTGAAACGCAAAACCACCAAAAGGTTTGTGACGGGCTGAATGAAAAAAAGCAGTATTTAAACCGAAAAGGTAATGAAAATAAGGACTCAATAACGTATCATTCTCCGAATTCCAGAAAGTTGATAACCTAACTCAAAAAAAAAAAAAAGATCAGATAACTCGCGAAATATTTTTAAAGGTTTACACTAATTTTAATGTCTTATTATCACTGAAATAAGGTAACCAATAAGTTGTCATGTCCGTTATATGTGGGTATGACAAATTCCATACCTAGGAAAGTGTATTATGTTTAGAAGAAATATAGAGAATAAAATTATTTTGTAAATGCATGTGGCATTATTAGCCTACCCAAAGATACAGATTTGACTGGTTTGTGTTGTTGGAGTTGTGAATGCATAATGACGAGAGCAATGTTTCACAGGCAGGTAGATATTACAAATGATTAGAGCAAAGTTTGAGTTAGAATATTAAGATGGCGAAAAGACTGGTTTCGGCGCAAGTACATCTCTAAAAAGATTCTGTTCTAATTCTAATTTCCTAAAAAATGTGCATGCTTGGGGTGACAAATGAATTTTGTGGGATGCGAAATAGGGTTATAGATGGAATGTGAGGTTTGATATTAGCAGATAATACATTGGTAAATAGTGATAATGCAGAAAAACAATGACTGCTGAACAGTTCGGAAGTTTGTCTAATAAACTTGTGAATATCATCACTTAGTGTAAGTGGTAAGGGTATGGTAAGAACAAGTAAAAAATTCAGTGCGTCTCTAGGAACTTGAGAGTTGGAATGTAAGAAAGATTGCCAAGCTAATACTCATTTTACGAAGTGTATGTATTCAGTGTGAAAGAATGAAAAATACACGTATAAAAAGAAATAGCCTGAGTGGTACTGTGGAGAAACAAGAGAGAGCAGGGAGTAAAAAGCAATTTCTTACTAATGTTATTATGTCATATGGTAAAACTAGGGGAGGATAGGTTGGGGTAAAGACTGTGTTCTTTAATCTTGAAAAATGAGGATGAGAGGAAGATTCACAAAGTCTTGGTTACAATGAGGAATATGGGGTGTAGTTATGTAATGAACAGCACCACATCCTGGGTAAACCAGGAGTCTTGGGCCAGTGTTGTATGCAGGTTTAAACGTTCAGAAGAGGGAAGCAAGTACGCGATGTAAGATATCTTGGCCAAACTACAACAACCCCTAAGAAATGACTTAGTGGCCAATAACGGCCCATACTTTGTGGATGTACCAGAAAAAAAACCTGCATTGCATATTCTTGGAGAAATAAGAGGTTGTTCAAGTGGGTGGCTGATGAATGCTGAAAGCAGTGAGCATTAGCCTGCACCAGCCTGTGTTTAATATTCAGGTGTTCACAGACTGTGTTCTCCCTTCCCATAAATGAAGGTTTGTCTGCAGGCCTTTAGGGTCTTCACTGGCACCAAAGGATCTGGTTTTGTTAAGCTTTATGGAATATCTCACACATCTGCCTCCAATATTTCTTAATTATTTTTCTCTTTTTTTTTGGTGAAATTTATATATGTTAACTTTAATTTTTAAAATTCTTGTTTTTAATTTTTCATTTTCTACTGTACAAAAAGGCATATTGGAATGCAGTTCCGTTGTGTATCTGGTGTAGCAGTGATGAGTCTTAAATAATTGGCTGACGCAGTTGTCAGCACAACAGTATAAATAAACAGAGCAGCATAGCAGCAACTTCCGTTGGAGGAGATGGTTTATTGCTGAAAAATCATATGTTCAGTACATTAGTTTAGCATCTCTCGACGGACTACGGTCACAAGACACGATACGAGTGTTATTTATTCTCTGCATTTTTAAAGCAGTTCTCAAAGAAACTTTTTATTATTTATTCTGAGAACTTGCTGAAGTTACAAACAAAATAATCTTTGTTTTTTTTCTGGTAAACCACAAGTCTGTGTTGTTCTTGTTTCATATAAACATACCATTATATAAGATTTTGTGTGTTGATTATATTTATGTTTAAGAATATCGGAGAGTATTTAACTATTATAATTTTTCAGTCTTACAAACATGAACGAAGGGAATACTAGTGGCTAAACGGACCAACTTCATAATGAGCATCTGGCATTTTTCATATTCCTTGATATATGTGTGGCACATCTGATTTCATGGGGTCACAAGCGAGAGACACTGAAGGGTATCTGACAAGTTTATTTTCATGGATACATATACTATTTACCTTCTGTTTGTTATACAGGTTGTTTTTCATGGATATAATATGCGACGTGACTTAACGGATCTTTTCTTTGTATTTCAGCAACAACGAGCCCCCACAAACGTGACTGGCTGCATCAATGAAGAGAACTGCTTTTACAAAAAGTAAGAAGATCCGTCAGTTCTTTGGGTAATTCACTGATTTTCAAGAAGATATCAAACCACCAATCAAGTGTCGTAAATATCATTTCGTGATAAGAAAAATTTATTAGGAATGAATACTGGAAAGATGAAAACAGGAGAACACCAAATTGGTATTATAAAACACGAGTACACAAATGATGTACGACAAAATACAAAATAAACAGATATTAAAGAGGCTCAATAACGGTATGTCCTTCGGAACCAATTATCTCATTTTTAGTGTTACCAGTACTAAAAGGAAGTTCTTTGCTACGAATGGAAAAAGTGAGTTGAAGCAATCAAAAACTGATGAGACTGAACAGGACTTCCATCGAGAGTTTACATTAATAGAATTCAGAAGAAACGTACATAAAAATTTTAGATATTTTGTGGATAATATAAATGAGAATACATTTGCGTTATCCATTAATGACGAAAACTTTGATACCTACCTTAAAACGTGGTTATTTCCAAGAAAATAGATAAAGAAAACATTGAAATATACCTTAAAAGGCGGTTATTCCCACGAAAGTAAAAACAACTTTGAAAACAACGTTTAAACGTGTTGATTCCATTACAGTAGTAGGGTCGCCGGGAGTAAACGAAAATGATTAAGATATCAAGTTTAATCATATAATACAAGATACAGAAAATACAATACATACGCAAGCGGAGTTGCGAACGACCTTTAACATCTCGAATCTCAGCGGTAAATCATGGAAAGCTGGTTAATGATAACGTTAATAATGACCGTTACCATCCTCATCGCTGGGGGTCTTTTTCTCTGTTACTTTTTCTCCATCAGAGCCATGTGGAGAGGAGCAGCTAGAGAACCCGTAGCTCACCCTGAAATCACTTGACCAACTGAAAATGTCGATGCTGCTAACGAAGGAAGTCCTGAGATTTTGCTCTTTATCATTTTTGAAAAATTACGGTCAGCAAACGCATGAAACTTGAAGGTACGGAAATGACAGTTTAGTCGAAGAAAACTAACACCGAATCTACAGTAGAGTAAACCTTTTCCGCAAATAATGTAGAGTAGCAACAATTCTAGCGTAACTAGAGATGCTTCTAGCACTAACAACACCAAGCAAATTAGCATGAGAAAAGGGGAGAGTTATATTAACTAACAAGTTTATAATATCTAAATTACCTCCTAAAAAGTCACAAAGGTCGAGTCATCTGACTGCAGCCGAAGATAATAAGCAACTAGATCAGTTTTTCCACATCATTTTTATCTAAAAGTAACTGTTATTATTCAAAAGAGTTGGGAAGATAATTTTCAGCAGATCTCTTCCTTTCGTTGATTGTATTTGGCTACTTTTTCATCAGGACCCTTTTCTACCCAAAGGGGCTCAGCTTTAAATATTAATTTTTCAAGAAATTTTTTGTTCATAAATAGTAAATGAATGGCGCCAACGTAAATTTAGTTTAGTTGAAGGTGAACAAACTAATCTTGTCTATAGAAGTAAGCTCTTCAATTGATGTAAATAATAGTTGAAACTTCATCTGAATTTTTGTTATTTACACAATGAGAATTATCTGAAAAATTGAAGGCATTATGAAGAGACCTGAGGTAGACGTAATTTCTCATACAGTCTCAGTGGAATACTTATTTCTTAGCATGTAAGCATTTAAATGGTTTTTCAACTGAAATGGTACGACTTCTGTCATAGCTCTGTCTGTTGTGCAGGATAAATCTTACCCAAGCACGTAAGAGGCTGAAATGCGCGATGCGTTTATTGCTATACCGGGAATGGCATAATAACTACGTTTCTATGACACACACACATCACTACTCTTGGGATAAGACAACAGATCTTAAAGATCTTTAATTTCATTTTTTAAAGTTTAAACTCTAATATTTTTACTACGAACTCTTTCGGGATTCGAGTGACCTCGAGCGAGACCTAGGAATCTGGGGATCATGGTTCATAAAGGATTATCGGGTCTCAGATTATTCATTCCCTTTCTTAATAACCAAAGTAATCGATTCAACTTTTGGTGAAAATCAGTTTTCCGCTTGAAGCTAAGTATCTCATCTAATTCGATCTGAATACAGTTTAACTAAGAGGATAATTACATAAAAAAAGAACGTACTTGCTTGCAGCTATCATGGGAGTTCTGTTTTACACGGACTGAAGGCTTAGAAAAATTTGTAAAATCATTCAGTCCCAGAAAATAAGTCATGCAAAGAATCTCAACTTCCGTACAAGATACGCTATTCAATTATAATGGGCAAGAAGGAGGAATGGAAATTATATTCTATCTATATATATATATATATATATATATATATATATATATATATATATATATATATGTACGTACGTACATACATACAAATCACATATAATCACACTGACGTGATTTATATGTGCATGTGTACTACATGGAAAAATTAAACAGTGGTGTAATTTTGACCGATTTCGTCCTTATATAAAAGACATTTTCGGATAACTGATTTGTTACGGTAAAATTTTTACCATATATATTGTAGAACAGTACAAACGAACACACAAACCGTTGAGAACCAAATATTGACACCTGACAGGTGGGAAGATGGAGTGGGAGGATCCGTAAACTCGTTTGTGTTTGAGGTCAAGTAATCCTTTTACAAATTTGTTCATCTATGCGGGCGCCATCACACCTTTTCCCAAGCCAACTACCTTTCTTAAAATCTGAAACTTTTACATACTTTTTTTTTTTATCTGATTGGTATTCGTATTATTACGAGAACTTTCTTTTATAAAACTAGACACTATACCGTTTCTTTGAAGCATATAATTGGAATAAAACACCTTTTTTGCACCTCACATGACTAGGCGATTGTCTTCAATAACAGCATTAAAAATTAATAAGATAATGCACAGGTGAACAATGGAATATGTATGAAAATTCCACGGTTCCCTCGTGCATATCAAATACATTTTTTATGCTATTCTATTCAATTTTCATAAAATTTTCCAGTTTGTTAAGATTTTAAATAAGGTAGATGGCATGGAAATAGATGTGAGGCCACCCGCAAAGATTAACAGATTTGTAAATGTAACAATTGAACTCCCGCTTGCAAATGGTCAGTGTGACTACTTGGTTTAAAATGGACTGATGTTCGTATGCACTGCCCTCTACCTTATATATATATATATATATATATATATATATATATATATATATATATATATATATATATATATATATATATATATATATATATATATATATATTTATATATATTTATATATATATATATATATAATATAACTATATACTGTATATATACATATATGTATTGTAAATTTCTACTAGCTATTAGTTCTCTTAAAATACTTTTTACATAACGACAAACCAGTTAGAATCCATACCCAATGTTACAATTTCTGTGTGATGTGATATATGTATGTGTGTATGTTTATGTATATGTATATGTATTACTTTAGAAACAGGCTGTAGAGACAACAAAAAATACTAAAATCTTTGGCCTTAGAATCTGACTCCACAGTATTCTGTAATGTATGCACATTTTAAAAATAACTACGTGAATAAACTCAAACTTTACACTAGTACTTTGTTAAACAGTACATAATCTATATATATATATATATATATATATATATATATATATATATATATATATATATATATATATATATATATATATGTATATGCATGCATGTATGTATATACATAATATATATGAGATTTAGTAAGACCAGGTAAACGCACGCGCGCACACACACACATACTGTACATATTTTTGGTCAAATTGTAGTGAAGATGCCAAAAACTTTGTATAAAACTGTATAGTTTGTAATCAACACAAAGGTAACGTAAATCTTAAAGCTCCACTTGAAAAAATATCCATCAGAATTAAATCATTTCAAATAGTAACTATGGACTTTAGGTCCATTTCCAAGGACTGTTACAGGAAATAATAAACAAATATTAGTCTTCTTAGACTATCTAACTAGATATGTAGAAATCGTACCAGTAAGAAACAAAGATGCAGCCACAGTAGCAGAAGTTCTTAAATCTAGAATTATCACAAGGCATTCATATCCACAAGTTCTTTCTGATAATGCTGCTGAATTTACTAGTGATATTTTAAAGATAATATGTGAATTTTATGAAATAGATAAGTGTCAAAAACCGCTTAGAAACCAAGTTCTAATGGAGCAGTAGAACGAACTAATCGTAAAATAAAGGATATCCTGAAAAATTTAGTGAGCCTACGGACAGAAGATTGGGGCTTAGCAATAGAAGACGTACATTTCGCATTGAATAATACATTATTTGCTATATGGTTATCAGAAAAGAATGCCTAACACATTATTAGACGCAGCAACACCACCCAGACATACTTATAACAATGATGACTATGTTGCATGGAAAACCAGACATAATTAGACAATCATGAAAACAAGGGCAAAATGAAAAAAAGGTTCATAACACTCATGCCAGATATTATAATAAAAGTACCATTAAACCAGACATTATACCAGGTACTCAAATTTTTTTACAAAATCATGTTCTATAAGGAACAATATGAATTGGCTCCAAGGAAAACCAAAATTAGTCACTGACATATTCATTTTTCAAGAGATGAATCGCAAAAAAATAATCCATCTCTTCCCTTACACTAATTTTATTCTTCTACGATCTATATTATTACTCATTTTTCCAACCGGCTACCATTCTCCACTATTACCTTCTATATAATCCGCAAATATCTGCCACTCTGCAATCTATTGAAGTCCCCTTTTCTTATTCTGAGACTTTGCTGAGGTCTGCAGCTCTCAAAACCCTTCAGCGACTAAACTTGATGGGATTAAGTCCTTTGATCGAGGCCACCGTTCTAACGTGGATGGCCATGCCTGGTTCCTGCTTTAGTAATTAACAGACTGATTTAATAAAGAGATTAACATTCTGGAAACCCAGCAAAAACCGAATTATCTATAAAAGAATTAAAATGAATGTCAGGAAAATATGAGATGATCGGCTGATATTTTCTGCTATCTTTCTCCTTCCCGTGCCCAACACTATTTCGACACGCCTACCACTGTTGTAGTTTGCTTATAAGGACCTACAAGGAGAAGAAGCAAATGTGTCCGTAAGCTTTTCATTTCACGCCTTTGAAATGGAAACTGGTAAGTTCACGCAGCCAATAAATATATTATACAGTTATGCAGCATTTTCTGCATTTCACAAAACACACCTCACCAAACTGCCATATGCTAGCGGTTCCGGTGCACAGGTAAAAAACTAAGACAACAGGAAATGAAAAGTCATGTTCGACATGCATGTCTCTTAATATCAATTACCAGATGAAACCGGCCACTTCTGGGCTAAAATTCTGTAAAGGATATCGGAACGCTTAGTGTATCCTGACAATGTGAAGCGAAATACTATGATGTTTTTTATAAACGACATGAAAGCACGAAATCAAAAGATTATCAATCGCTGGAATTTCCTAGCAAAATACTTCTTCAAAATGCATGAATCAGTAACGACTTAGACGAACGTAGCTTATATTTCTTTCAGTGGTTGCATAATGATCAAGTTTCCTAAAGTCCTTTAAATACGGTAACGTCTTTGTTTAAAAGTGGTTGATTGATGTGAATTAAGTTTCATCAATAACCTTTGAAGAAAAACATAAAACTCTTCTTTTTTTCTTTGGACGATATAAATACTTTTTTTTTAATTCCCAATATTTTTACTCAAATATTCGTGACCTAAATTTAGTAACAAATTCATCCACTTACGAAAAGTACAACAGGTTTCGCATCAATCTGATATAAATTACGGAAAACGTTGTAAAATTCAAGAAATTACCAATATCTATAATCCATTAGTTTACATGTAGTTGGATGAATCACAATGAAAAAAGGGTACGGAATGGAAACACTGACATTTCATTTTTCAGTTTCAAATGGGTTCACAACTGTCCGGTCCTACTGAAAGTGATCAGTGCATATCCTGGAGGACTTGGGATGGATGAGAAGACAACCTGGAAAGTGTTCACAGATGGCATGAAGGAGGTACTGGAACGGACAGGACTTATCATTCTGGGATTCCAGAAGTGGGTGCAAAATATGCGAATGATGCTGTGTGTATAGGGGGTTTGATGAATCTTCTGTGTAATACTCTTAAGACTATAAAATGAGTTCGTCACTCACCCCATACACATGCTCAAGACATAGCAATAACCTCATTGTATTTCGTCAGTCAATTACTAGGCGGGAAGATGGTTTAATTCGTATTTCTTCCCTGCACTCAAGTCTTTACACCAGTGCAATCACCGTCAACAAAAGGATAAATTATTGCTAAACACTTATTTGATCAACAATACAGTATAATACTTCGTTATTCTACACTCTACAAGGGCGGCAACATGTAACTAAATAACAGACTACCATCTTAAAACTTAATACCTGACCCAAAGTAATCAAAGCAATTACTGAAAAAATTATGGGCTTCAGTGGACACTTAAAACCATTTATTTTCAGCGTTTATCAGTACACCAAAATACATAATCAACCTTCAGTTACTTAAAGTGACTCTTATAACTCAAAGAACTCAGCTGGGCCTACATCTCAGGACAAAAGAGGTTAATCTCTGATCTTCTTAATTACAATCTCCCCTTCATTATATCCCGAGTCTTCGCTGCTACCCCGCCTCTAATTGCGGAGTCTCTCTAGACACAATGCTTTCTTAATTTCCCAAAATAGAATAGAAGTACCCACTTAATTTTGTAAAATGAAAAAATTTATGCCACAGGTTCAGTGAGGACAATTCTTTTATTGTAAAATTTGAGGCTCGAGGTAATGCTTTCTTGGTTTCTGTATACACTAGCAAAGAAATTCTCGCTACCACTCTGTTGGTCGAGAGTTCGAATCTCCGACCGGCCAGTGAAGAACAAGAGGAATATGTTTCTGGTGATAGAAATTCATTTCTCGCTATAATGTGGTTCGGATTCCACAATAAGCTGTAGGTCCCGTTGCTAGGTAACCAATTGGTTCTTAGCCACGTAAAAATAAATCTAATCCTTCGGGCCAGCCCTAGGAGAGCTGTTAATCAGCTCAGTGGTCTGGTTAATCTAAGATATACTTAACTTTCGGTGTAAACATGGATCAGTGATTCTACTGTGACGATGGGTATGAGTAAGGGTCACAGTTCACAGCTTATTAATTCAATCAGACAACAAACACAGATCAAGGGCTCTTGCAAGCGGAAATGTAGCGCCTGACATCAGGCAGGTAAAAACAGAGATTAAACACAATCACTTGTGTTTGTTGGCAGATGGAAATATACATATAAATCGGTATATGATACAGGCCTGAGGTTAATATACATACGGCTGAGAAGCTGACGGTGCAATGCATATGATGATGGCAATATATTGAATATGAAAATAACAATAAAGGTGCGTGACGGATGCTGTGTTTCTTTCGTCGGAGCGCGGGGCCGTTGTGGTGGGATTAATGGCCGGTACAATGAAGGAGTGTGGGGTCCATGTGTGGACCCTACACTGCTATCAGAGTTAATACATTGCACATCAATAAATACTTTCAATTTTTGTTATATCAACCGTCATACTACTCTGCAGGCAAAACCAGAAACTCAAGAATTGGATAAAAAGAAGACTTTACTTACGAATTTTTCCACGGGCCAAAGTTAGAAAGTAAAAAGGGAAATGGGAAACTTAATTCCCAATAATTTGGTATTCATTTAACGTTAGTAGAACATCAATGAGAGATATAATTATTTGACCAGCTTAGCGCCTTGAGTAATCGGACACCCCTTTATGAATGAAGCGTTATATTAATAGAAATCACTCCAAACTGTCATTTAGAATAAGTCACTTGAGTGTGCCTATCTTTCTCTATCCACAATCTCTTTGTGGGGAAAGTCCACTGACATAAAAGCATCCTGTTACCTTCAATTACTAAAGTACTTGAATGAATGACATTTCAATGTACAAGACTCAAATTAATACTTCAGAAAATTACACCTATTTTTACCTATATATGCCTATATCATGTTCCTTTCCATTTCAGGTAAAAGTTGTTGCCATGACTCCAAGCGACTTCGACTTCTGCGACTGAAGAACTAAGATCTTCGAACAGTGGCGAATAACTTGGAAATAGCCGTAATAAGTAAAAAATAACGTGTTCGAGTTGTTTGAAATGACGCATACTTATTTCACATAAGCAGTGCACCTTGTCACAGACTGCTATGGTTTCCCATTAGAATAATATGTGAAATACAAATCAAAAGAATTACTTTATGAATTATTGAAAGAAAAATTGACACCGAATAAAATTTCATTGTTTTATCTTTGTACACAGCTGTTTACATGCCTGTAAAAATAAACTACTTCAACTGAAATGTACAGAAAGACGGCCAGATTAAAGTAAAACCTTGAAGTGACACGTGAACTCCAAAGCAGCAATATATGTAAAACTGATACTCCACAGACTTCTTAGAAACAGAATTCCGTACGAGTTAATAAGACTGTTGCAAGGCATGATACCAAAGACTGGGAAATCATAAAATATGAATTTCCTCAGAACACTATTCTTTTGAGACTGAACATTTTACTGTTTTAAACGAGCACAACTTTAAAATTAATTTTGTTTTTCGGTCTACACGGTCTCAAAAAGAAAAATCTCAAAAAGAAAAAGAAATGTAATTCCGGCACGAAAAATACTGCAGGCATATTACAGAAAACATTAATTACTTCAAATAATTCTTTACAAAATTTCCTAGATTGAAAAGTTGTTTTTTAATGCTAAATATTGAAATATGTATCATACAAATGTAATATGGTGAGTGAAACATGATCAAAGCAATGGGAGGGAAAAGAAAAATCCAATAATAATGGCCTACACGTCCACGAAAAGTGAATAGCTTGGGTGACGAGCCTGGGAACAATGATGACGGTAGCCCTTTGGTGTGATATTGCTTTTACCCACTTTCCTTTGTACTCGGAATATATGGATTTTTTCTTACCAGTTCCTAACCAAAAAGTGTCACCAAAGACGAACTCGAGAGAGTTAGAAAATGCAGCTCTTTTATAAAAGAGGTGCACTGACTTAGTTTTCAGTAAAAGAACACTGCAATAGTATACTACCAACAAACTGGAGTCAGAAAATACAGTTAATTTTATATGAGAAGTATATTACCTAGTTTTCAGCATAACAGCACTGCGGTTGTATACTACTAGTAAATTCTAAATATAGTCAAACGAAATACGGAGTTTTTTCGTCCATATCGAAATATATACGTAAGCAGACAATTGTGAGAATTTCTTACAACCATTTTTCCAAGCGCTAAAGAAAAAGGTTTATTTTACGGTACCACCGAAAAGGATACTAACCTCCCTTCTAAGCAAAGGTTATCATTCCAAACAGCGAGTTAGTTCGAAAGATGACGTGGATCTGTAAGCGTCAGAGCACTCCGTTCTGTCACCTTGCGAGTTCATGCACATAAATACAAGCAAAAGGACCAACTGGAGAGATCTTAACAGTTCATTCCAAAGAATCTTTATCAAGTTCACTTAATGAATTATGGCCACTTTGCTCTTGGTTTTGCTCGTAATTGTAGCAGTTCTCGTCATTGGAGGTCTGTGCCTGTGTTACTTTTTCTCGATCAGGGCCATGTGGAGAGGAGGGGCCAGGCAACCTGTGGCACATCCCGAAATCACGTGAGTGAGCAAGTAACTTTTCTTCAGGCTTAATATTTTTCCTATCTTCAAACAATAATATCGGCAAGGGTTGTGCTTAACATAAGCATTGAATAACAAAGCAAAGAAAAAGTCAGATGAAATATATCTTTGAAATTAAACCAATACACGTCAAAAAGCAAAGAAGTAAATCTACGAAAAGAACTCAAATGGCAAGGAAAATATTAATTAAAAATAATAAATTTCCGTAAAGAGCTCAGGCGACACAGAAAACAATTTAATATGCGCAAAGAATGGACAAAATAATATCTCTATTTTTAAACTCTACCGAGTACCAGGACTTATTAAAAAGCTACACCTCAACGCAACTACAGCGAAGAATGGAAACTGAAAATCAGAAATTGTACTACCTATACCAAAACTTGGAAAAATGCCAGGAAAAAAAATACAAAGGCAAGAGAAAATGTTAAAAGTTACAACTTCAGGTAAGCTTATCTTTGCATTTACTATTACTTATAAGTTTATCTTTGCATTTACTATTACTTATAAGTTTATCTTTGCATTTACTGTTACCTATAAGTTAAACACCTATGGCAACTGACTAAACTTTATATCAAAATAAATGTTTCCAAGAATAGATTAACCTAACATGTAACGTTACGGATTATGTGTCAGTCATTGACGTTAGTAACAAGAAAATAATAAGCTACTGGCCTTCAATTTCCATGAAGAGTTTGTGCAAAAATTAATTTCGAGATATGAAAATAACACATCAACAATATTCCAAAGGAAAATAAATATCTTTGAAAGGGATACCGAGCAAACTTTGACATATGGCTCTCATGAAGGTAGAGGAACATGAGTATCATTCTTTTTTATTTTTTGAGAAGTAACTCTTTATCGCAGTTTTTACTTGAAGGGGTGGGGGTGGAGAACAGTTATATAATATAATTGCAGGCTAAGTTACAAAGAAAACGTAAGTATCTTAGCACAATTTCTCAGTGTTTCGGAATGGGATTTGTATCACAAGAAAAGCTACAGCAACTGATACAACTAACATGAGATTTTTATATATTCACCCAAATTACCTCTGGTGCCCATCAAACTGTCACTGCTATTACACCACATCAAGTAACAGCATTTTATTCTTTTAAAAACCCCTGAACGATCACTCTTCCACAAGCAAGCCTATCCAACAGATCCGCCTTCCATAGAGAAAGAAAAATATTATCGATAAATAAATACTAATACCAGAGATTCCTCTTTCTATATAATTATGATCTAAATAAGATTTATTTTTCATTATATGATTTGTTACCCAGTTTAAATTCTGCTCATTAAAGCCGGAAAGATTACGTAACTCTTGTGAATTAAAGCAAAATAAATGGGCAAATGTCCTCAATTTGAAATGCTATATTAATTATTGCGTTCAGTTATTGAAAACCTTTAAGTATGAACCAAGTAAGCCTCACTGCAGTCGTGCGAAAAACAAAGTGCAAATCAAATACACTTCAACTGACAGCACGTTGAATCTTTCTCAAAAACTATATATATATATATATATATATATATATATATATATATATATATATATATATATATACATATACGTGTGTATGTACTGTATATGAATATATTGCATGTTGGTAAGAGTAAGCAATAATGTATATTTCTCCTGATCTGCTACAGGCTACTCGAAGCGGTTTTGTTTTTCATTTAACATTGAATATTTTTTAAGAGAATTGGTCTGCACGCAATTATGAAAACAATTAATATCTGCATATAAATCCTTCGTGACACTTATTAATTTACTAGATCTTATTATCAGTGTCCTAAAATTTACACACACACACACACACACACACACACACACACACACACACACACACACATATATATATATATATATATAAGGGCGAAAGTCGTAGACATATCGCTTATAAATGTATACATGCATACATATACATAAATGACTATGTATTTTATATAACATATATATGGAAATTTTTGGCCACTGGAAAATAAAATCCAATAAATTAATAAGTGTCATAAATAAAATATACATACACATGCATACATACATATATATGTATATACATATGTACATATGTATATATAGTACATTATATATATATATATATATATATATATATATATATATATATATATATATATATATATATATATATATATATATATATATATATATATATATATATATATATCATATTTGTAAGCACATTTAGCTTTTGTAGTTCTTCCTTTCAAAAATTCAATGGGGTTTCTTTTCTTTTTTTCTGGTGTTTAATAAGTTACATAAAGCCAAAATTAAATTTACAAATGAAAAAATCCCTTCTTTCGAAGACTATAGAACTTTCCAAATCCCTCATTTTATGAATAACATTTTAAATGTGCTAATTTGGAGAGAGCAACCTAAATTAATGCAGAATTCCTTTTCCTTCATTATCTATGAAAAAATACATTTGTCTACCAAAGAGAGCAGATACAGAGATGATGCACCTTCCTCTTTCTACTTCTAAGATTTAATTTTATTAGCACCCATTATTTTGGTTTTATTTCAATTCCTCAACAGCGAGCTTTAATGAATACAATAAAACCGAAAATTAGGGGATTTGAATATAATTAAAAAACCGAACGTTTTTCACATTTGAGTATGTGATACCTACAGGGTGAAGGCTTATTACATAGGAAATATCGGTTTGAAATATGAAACAAATTGAACACAATATCCAGAAACGCCTATCCAAAGATACAGTTTAAGCTTGTCTATACTAATAAATTTACCACTGGATCTTACCCAAGCACGAAAGAATCATCACCAGAAGATTCACCTTTGTGTTGTTTAATAGTTCACTTGTCCTAACTGTAATGCCAGGTAAATTGCCAGTGTTATCGTTGGTTGCCACACAGAATTTCACAAACTAAAACTTCAAAATCCAGTTCTGTATAAAGCAACAGACAAACTGGACCGTCTCATTACAGTATCGTCATATTGGAATTGGAACTGGAATACATAATTTAGGCCAAAGGCCAAGCTCTGGGGCCTATGAGGTTATTCAGCGATGAAAGGGAAACTAAGAGTAGCGGAGGCTTTAAAGGTGTAACAAGAGGAAAACCTCGCAACTGTGCTGTGAAACAGTTGCTAGGAGAGGGTGGAAGTAATATATAAGAAAGATATGAACAAAGGTACAGTACAAGGAATGAAGGGGTTGCAGCTACGGGCCGAAGGAAAGCCGCAAAGAACCACCTAATGCCTATAGTTCACCGCGAGTCTTCGTATCTTACAAATGAAATCAGAACTTAACTGCTGTTCAATAAATACCAATCGCCTTCAAGTGTTATAAGTCTTTTGGTCACTGACTGGTTTCCTTTCATTTTCCTTATATCGTTCAATACCACCATTTCATTAAAACTATGTTAACTGACCTTTGGATGAAAATTTTACTTTTTTTGTTAAAGTGGATTTTCTTACCGTCATCTTCATGTTTCTTGCATACTATTAACTTTGACCACAAAACATAAATAATATTAAATCATTATTACATTTATTTATGTTTTATATTTTTAAAATTTTTCGGCCTGACGATGGGTAAGTAGAATCCCCAAATATTGCTTAATAATAATAAAAGTCCTGTGTTCTTTTTCCTCAAAATAATCAAATATACAAATGAGGACTATTGCCGACATTTTAATATATATGTGTGTTGTGTGTGTGTGTGTGTGTGTGTGTGTGTGTGTGTGTGTGTGTGTGTGTGTGTGTGTGTGTTTGTGTTTGCGGGCACACACATATACACACACACACCTGCAAGCACAAGTAAAATAAAAATCTAATTATATCAAATCTCAATTAAGTATGAGAGAAAGTTTAAACGATGTACTTAAATTTTTTGAGCTATTAATAAACACCTTCATAAGTTCGCCAGAATTTTTTTTCTTTTTAATCTCTGTCAAAGATGACCCCAACGGCGCCTGTGTGTAAGCAGGATTCAATTAACTTCCATAGTCTCAGGCGAACCTTCTGCAGCGTCTATCCAAGCTCATTTCAGAGACAAAGGCCATTGTAAACGTGTTTTTATGCAAGGCATCCAACCCCTTTTTTTTGTGTGTATGAGATAAACGGTTCAATTTCACCTTCATATTTTTTGTATGTTCAGCATCTGGTTCGTTTCCTTATCTACGGTATCCTGAAGATTACCATCATTAACCGTTTTCCCTCTTCATATCATACTGTACATGCACTGAAAAAATGCGTCTGATTTTTATTAAACAGCTTATCCAAAATAAATTTGGTATTTTTTTTAACTATGGTTATATTAGTTAAAAAAGCGATATATGCAGTATTAGAGCATGGGCCAGTGGTCGGAACCGCCCCCCCCCCGGGAGATTTTCAGAGACTAGTATTTTAAGACAGGGTACACATCAGCATTCATGAATCTGCTTGTCTGCAGTTGAATCATCGGTGAGTAAGTGTACCAGCTCATGTCAAAGTTGTTTCGATCCAAAATTTTAAGGCTAAGAGAAATATAAACAGCCATATCTTCTTCAATTCTTATAACAGGAACGCAAATTACAAACCAAAATTACCTGCTGGATGTCCTATTTCTAACGTGCAATTTCTTAATTTCAGATGGTTAGCATGAATTGCTTTCATGATGGCCAAGAATAAAACGTCAGATGAAAAGCCTCTTGGACTGTCAAAGTTAAAAAGGAAGAAAGAAAAAGCAAGTGATTTACTGTGCATACATTATTCTCTTGTATCAGACAAAAAAGTCAGGCCATTGTCTGAAACTAGCTTTAAGACCATAACAGACACTGTTCAGCTGCGACAGTCTGCGGAAAATGACAATGATAGGCTACATAACATTTGTGCTGGTGTTCCAACAGTTTTCAATAAACATTGCCATGGTATCCATCAATGTGGTTATAAGAATTTCACAAATACCTCTAGACTTCGTAAGCGTAAGCATTCAAAGGTTGTTGAAGACGAATGTACACTCGGAAGCATAACATCCAGACCGAAACGGCGTAAACCTGCAGAAGCTGAGGTAGGTCGCCCTCTTCTCCCTGACGATGAATGTGTAATTTGCCTTTTCAAGCATGGCTAAGTCAGTGAAAATAACTGGATTTCACTGAAAAGTCCAAAAAGACTAAACAGATAACTGCAGAACGAAATGTGTTTGCCCAATGTTGTTACTTTCAATGAAGCACAAACTCAGTATGGAGAAAGTACTCAGCTACCCCTTAATACCAGTTCCTGCATCAATGGCAACATTTGATGGTGTGCCTGCTAAAACAGATAAATAGGCATTGATGCATGCCATTGAACAGGACTTTACGGCTGAAAAACCCAAGGACACCAATTACATCATCAATGGAAATGCGATGTTACAATCTCTGACGACTCTTCCTCACATTCGGACTGCTGGCAAGGAGTGTGTTTTCATTGCTCCCCAGGGAGAAGCGAGTAGACTTTGTAACTGATTCGTACTTGGAGCAACCCATCAAGTCGATTGAAAGACATAGGAGGGGATCCTCAAAGGCTCACCTAATCAAAGGACCCAACACCATGGTGCCGATAGATTGGAAATCATTCATGTCAAATGATGGAAACAAAGAGCAGCTGATCGAATTCCTCTTCAAGGAATGGACAACAGACAGTTATGCAGGAAAGCTGCAGGGTCAAGATAATTTCTTCGTACACGGGGAGAGCTGCACCAGGCTCCACAGTCGAGATGGCACCGAGACAGTGGCAGAATGTGAGAAAGACTTGTGCTCTGATCAAGAGGAGGCGGATACAAGAATAATACTGCACCTTCTGCACATTACCAAAGAGACCCAGGAAGATGTTCCAATCGTAGTCAGATCCCATGATACTGATGTATTTGTGTTACTTGTACATTTCTCCCATTGGATAAAGCAGAGGGTCCTATTCAATACTGGAGTAGGTAACAAAAGGCGCCTCACTGAAGTAAAAAAGTGTCAGCATCCCTAGGAGAAGACATGTGTGCTGCATTACCAGCATTACATGCCTTCAGTGGCAGTGATTTTACAAGTGCTTTCGTGGGAAAAGGAAAGCAATTCCATTGAAAACACTGAAAGAACACTCGGAGCTCTCTGAAGTTTTCAGTGCAATTGGGCGATCACCTGAAATACCCACCTACATCTTTGACAGTTTGGGACACTTTGTCTGCCTTCTCTACCAGAAATGCACACCAACCACTAACATCAACACTCTTCGCTACTTAAAGTTTGCACAACGTTTCTTAGGAGGATGAGGAAGATGACGAGGAGGAGGAGGGTTAGTAACAGTGGTGTTTGACACAGGAAGGTGGACTAGCAAACTTTTAGGCATGGAGGAATAAATTGTATAAGCACATAAATATTGATAAGTATCCATTAGAACAGTTTTACACCATGACTGGCTAAACATGCTCTACAGTACCTTTGAGAATGAGCTAAAGAAAGTATCTTTGGGCATACTACTTATATCAATTTAACTGTAAACCATTATTTTCTCTGGATAAATCATGAAAAACTGTTTAATATGCCTCAATTTCTGTATTTTTAAAATGTAGATAACATTGCACAATGCATTTGCTTTCCTTGACCTTTTTAACCTCTGGTGACCTGCTTCTTGAGCTTATTTCCATATTGTTGATTTTATTTGAAAGAGGATATAAAGCCGATTATTTTGAGCCATAATTTGTTGTCCTCTGATTAGAAATAATGAAGTATTCGAGATTCATATTCCTCCTACTCCTAAAATTCAAGGTTCAAAACATACAAATACACCCGACTTTGAAATGGCCCCATACCCTTACCCACCTCTAATCTGAGTGCAGACAAGCAGATTCATAAATGGCACACCTAGGGGTATCCAAAAATACTAGTAGCCAAAAATCTCCAAGACGGGGCGGGGTTACAGTAGCCCTTGGCCTATACACATAGGCGCTGTGACTGTTTGTCTATGTGCCTTGGATGCTGTACCCTCACTCCTGCCACTGTGACAGCTATCAGCTGATTTGTTGACGTTGAAGTCACACACACGCTCCTATCCCAACACCAATCTGAGATCAGACACACAAATATAAGATACAAACACTTCCCCATTTTTTCCAATTTTTTCATGCAGCCTAATCGCTACTGATATCCCTTCAGCCATAGTCCTGGTGGGAATTACAGTTATAAAAGCCATTACAATAGGCAGTCTATTTGACCCCTTCTCTGGAACTGCCTTCACAGTCCACACGTTCCCCTCTCTACAATGCACTACAATATTTAACTTTACATAACATTTCTCTTCTATTGAGATTCTCTGTACTCCCAGAAAAAATTACGGTTCCATTTTCTTTGCATCCTCTAAATGATACAGCTGTTATTTTATGTGAAATCTAACCTCAAAATAAGAGACATTCCAGTAATCCCAAAAGAATTTCCATGAAAGTTGTGTAAAGGACTTGTCCAAAAATTTGTATTCCTTGCCTTACAGTCTTTGTAGTGAGCATATGGTTGTTCCCCACCATTACCAAGGATTCTGTTGTACTTTTTGTCCTCAATTAAGGGCATACTGGACCCTTGGTCCAGAAGGGTAATTCTTTCTTGATGCCTTCCATGCACATTGTTAACGAGCACTCCCTGATGTCCTGTGGAGCCAAGACAATAGGACTCATCAGTGCCCCATTCACGTTCCTCATTCTCACGTTAGCTCTAGAACAGGTGTGTTAGGAGCTTGTGGGGAGCCCTCTCCTGCCAATGCATGGGTGCGGCGTCACTCCCCTGAAATACCAGTGGCACTTCTCCCTGAATGCCTTCCATGGCCCTGAACTATGAGGTAATGGGCCTGCCACATAAGAAACCTCTACTCTGTCCATAAGCTCTTCTTCCATTGGGAGCAGTTGGGGTACCAACACAGCTCCCACAAATTTTTGGAAAGTCAAACCAGTTTTAGACTGTCAGAGTACAAATGTCATCCTCCACATACCCAGTAGCCACAAAGTTTGGACTTTGGCCAATGCCTAGTTCACTTCTGCACAATCTTCTTCCTTGGCCTCAGAACTTGGTTTTCCCACTCCTCTGAACTGCTGGTACAATCAATTCAATAATCTGAGCCTTCAAATTGTTATGCATACACTGACCTTAAGGAATCAATTTCTACATGGGTCATGCTTATTCAATAGCTCTTCAGGTGAGAAGGGATAATGTTAGTAATAAGGCTACAGCATATGACTTACCATATTCAAACATTTTTGGGTAAATTCATCAGACGTGTGTTGCCACAGAAATATGTAATGAAATATGGTACAGTATATCAAGCAAAGCAAAAAGTATGGTAACACATACCTACATAGTATGCACCCATTCGATGGCATCATGAACTTCCTGGAGTTTCTTTGGTTTTGTGTTTTTATGTTTATGGTACAGTAATTCATATTTCATTAAAGGATATGTACAGTACTAAGATATGGTAAACATATATATATATATATATATATATATATATATATATATATATATATATATGTGTGTGTGTGTGTGTGTGTGTATACAGAGAGAGAGAGACAGAGAGAACAACTGAGGCATGTTTACACTGAAGCTAATTCAGTAACATACACAGTCCTTCACTATTTTATATTTTATGTTATAGTGTTCTAGTTTACACTATATTTTCACATTATTTCCTCATTTTCCTATTTTTACAAACAAAAAGATAAATGCAATCATGTGCGTAGGGTATGTACATATGCACACACTCATTCCATGCCGTTAGTGAACTTGCTACAGCCTATCTGGTTTAGTCTTGCCTACATATGAAATTCGTATTTTACATATTTTTATGATGATTACACATAAAATATCAACAGTGATAAAATATTCTCGTGTACTGTTATAATATGTGTGATAAGTCAACTAAACTTGTAATGAAACACAATACAGTATATCTATGAAATAAAAAAAATGGCAACACTTAACTACGTATGCACATACTCATTCAACGGCATCGTGAACTTCCTGGAGTTTGTTTAGTCTCGTGTTTTTATGTTTATGATACAGTAATCCACATTTCATTAATGGATATGTATAGTACTGAAGAGAGAGAGAGAGAGAGAGAGAGAGAGAGAGAGAGAGGAAACTACAACTACGTTTATATCAGTAAACAAACAAATTGGGAAACTGCTGTTTTGCGATTTTGAGGGATTTACTTTAACAAAGTATGTTAGTTTAACTTTGTATACCACCCATTGTACATTCATGTACAAAAATAAAATAATAACTCCATTACTACATTTGCTTCTTTTAGCAAATAAAAAATTATTTTCCTAATTCTTTCTCTAGTAGGCTCAATCAGTTGATTCTGAAAATGTAAACATTGCAAACGGTGGATCAATCGGTTTATTTTACACATGCTGCGACAATGATACATCAATGTAATAACACTGTATAAATGGATTTTGTAAGTACAATAACAGTTTTATTACTGTTACTTTATATTAAATACACTTGTAATAGCCTACTTGACTTTTGCAAAATAACACTGAGTGTACCACCTATGTACACAGCTCACACACACATTTTTATGTTGTGTATGGTATTACAATGTAGTAACAAATGATAAGAAAGTTGCATAAAAATACATTAATGGTCACAAAATCATGGTAGGCTGGGGTAAACACAGGTAGGTTACCTGCCTATTGAAATGTGTCCTTTACGAGAGAGAGAAAAAGAGGGTTTGCCTTTTTTTCAAAGTGTATTTATGCAATATATTTTGTTACATATATAGTGAGAAAGGTAGATAATTGCCGTTTGCATAAAGTTTTCAGTTTAAAGTTTGATGGTTCTTGTTTATAAGTATACTGCGTGCTGACAGTTATGTGGTATTGACAAGGTTAGATGAGGTAGGGTACAGAGTTGCCCTTAAACACCCTTGCCATTATCCGGATTTCGCCATTATCCGATGGATCCATGGCTCTACTTATCCAGATAATTGAAGGATTACTGATATGGTTTATGGCAGAAGAACTGCTAGCAGAAGATAAGTGGGTATATAATAAATATATATGCGACCGAGAACGTTACCGAGAATAACAAGTTATTCTCCAGGGAAGTAAAGGCAGAGTAAAAGGTTACTGAACAAATGGTCCTCAATACAAAAAATGCCCAAAGATAACTATCATTCGTATGTGCTTTGTTCCCTTCCCAGCCAGGATTTGAACCTAGGCCTCTGGTTTAGAAACAACAATTGGAATTCTACTTTATGAATACAAAAAAAAGCCGTGTGTAAGTGACAAAAATTCATAATTAGATGGGTGTTTCAAACTTACAATGACAATGTATTTGTATCAATTCTAAGTACAGAATCTGAATCTGACAGGAATATATACAGAAGAATCGATACCAACTTATGTCTCTCCTAGTCAAGTGTTCAAGTCAATAGTTTACAGTTGTTTCTAAACCAAGGGTCTAAGTTCAAATCTCAGCTTGGGATAAAGCAATTATCAGTCATAACTCCCTTTGGATGAAGTTAATCACATGGTACAGTGAATTTGATATCAAATGATACTTGAAGATATATACTGTATATATATATATATATATATATATATATATATATATATATATATATATATATATATATATATATATATATATATAATATAAATAAAGGAAAATGCTAATGAACGAAAATGAAACAACACAGTGGTTGCTAGACCTTTCTGACACAACAGTCCTTTACAGAGAGAGAGAGAGAGAGAGAGAGAGAGAGAGAGAATTTATCAATTGTCATTCAGAGTTTTCTCTGGCAGTGTTGGGTTTGCCAGCTAGTATTATATAAAATTCCATGCTTGGACTGCTCTTCTTTTTATATAGGTCAACCTAGTAAGGATTTAGAGGTGAGAATTAAGCAGCTTCAGTATTCTGTCAAAACTGGGCAAACATCCAATGCAACATTCATTCATTTAACTGAAAACTCACACAGGATCCATTGGACTGACACTTCAGTGATTGCCAGACTGAAACATTTCTCTTCACGAAATCTTTTAGAATCTGCAATTATACAGTTTACTTCCAGCTGTAACTTCAACCTTAGTCCTGGCATGTATTATTTGGGACCCTGTATTGGTAAAATGTTCAAGAATGACCTTAAAAGATAAAATCACTGACTTAATTACTAATTAGTTACCTTATACATGCTTTCTACATATTTCTATGTTTAATAGTTTTTTGAAAATGTTAATTTTGCAAAAATTACTATTGTTTACCAAAATGAGAAAATATTTTGTACTTTTAAAAATATGAAATCAGTTTATTCATTCCAAGATCATTTTTGGCGGTTAGTCTTCCCTTGTATAATCCTTTAATTAACTCCTCCCTGCTTTTCAACCAGCTGGGCCTAATCCTTTGTAAAACCTCTCAAATATTTACCCTTGTTTTGGTAGGTCCACTAATTCTTCAACTGTGCTGGATCCCAGGTGCATCTGTTCCTTATAATCCCCATCCTCGGGGATATCTGTGTCATCTGTCAATTTATATGCTTTCTTGTAAACTTATTTTTATATTTTTCATCAGTCTGCTATAAAGGACCGAATTTGTGTCGAAAGGCCTAGCAACCACTCAGTTGTTTCATTTTACTTTATGGCATTTTCTTTTATTTTCATTCATCACGTTCCATATTCATGAATCAGTTATTACACACACATATAAAGTATATACAGTATGTATGTATATTATATATATATATATATATATATATATATATATATATATATATATATATATATATATATATATATATATATATATATATATAATGAATTTTATCACCTCACCACGACTGATATACAAGCCTCAAGCTACAAATGTCGTTTAACATCCAATTCGCTCTACCTAGGAAATAATATATGTATGTATATGTATATCAAAGGGGAATTATAACTTATTGGTGGTTGGTCGTCTCATAGACTTGAACCGCGTAGTAGTGAAAGCTGACTGACTATTGTTTGCAACCAAAGGTTCAGTTCGAACCACAGCAGGATGAAGCATTTATCAACTGTAATTCCCTCTGGGTGTAAGTTATTCTTAAGGTATAGTGATTCTGATAATATATCTTATTTTGTGATTTAATATTTGTGAATATAAAAATGCTACACAAGTGTATGTGACAAAAATCATATACATATATATATATATATATCATACCTAGTGTATATATATATATATATATATATATATATATATATATATATATATATATATATATATAACCTATTATAATATATATATATATATATATATATATATATATATATATATATATATCATACCTAACTTAATTATATATATGACTCTACTATCTGAAAAGAATTACTGTCAGTAAGACATCAATGGCATCAAAGGGGGTGGGGTTGGGAAGGGTGACAGAGAGAGTGAGAGGGAGAAGAAGTGAGAGAGAGAGAGAGAGAGAGAGAGAGAGAGAGAGAGAGAGAGAGAGAGAGAGAGAGAGTTTATCGGTTGCCATTTAGTTGTCCTGCAGCGCCGGGGTTGGTCACAACTAGTGTGTGTGTGTGTGTGTGTGTATGTATGTATGTATGTATGTATGTATGTATGTATGTATATATATATATATATATATATATATATATATATATATATATATATATATATATGTATATATATATATATATATATATATTATATATATATATATATATATATATATATATATATATATATATAAATAAAAACATCAAATCAAAGGACCAACTAAGACCTAGAATTCGGATTTAGATACTCGTAGAGAGATCTGATTATTCGATCCAAACGATAAGAATTCTGTTGGTTTGTATGGTGACAATTACATACGAAACCAAACGAAGTATGGGTAAGATATTCACCCCACTAAATTTATTCGTATTATTTCCTTTTACCTTGTACTAATCACAGTGGAAACAGGAATTATTTACAAATCAGTATTCGGGGGTGATAATGGCCGTATTTCAAATTTCCATAGGCCGCAAGCTTTCAATTTATCACAAAACTTGAGGTTCCTGAATTATCAGGTTCTCATTTTTCACGCTAATATGAACGACGGGTCGAATCCCATTTAATATCTATCTAATCAATAGCCTTCAGGCTCGGAGGTTTAATGGTTCCCAACAAATTTAGAAGTTAATGGAAGTGAAAACAAGTGAATTTCATACAAAACAGACCCTCGTCGGGGGTAAAATAGGTGCGGTAACCTTTCAAAATAAGAGTCGATTTTCCTAAATGCTGTTATTCATAACTCATTACAATGAGCAACCAGAAGCTCATGGACAACTGCTCACCGGAATCCCATTGTTATGCTTGCACATGACTTATCTGATTAAGATTCTTCCCGCAGATTTCTTTGAAAAACCTTGTATTCCTATTGAAGTCCCATCCCCTAAGAACTACTGTAAAAAAGAAAACTAAAACACTGAATACACACTATATAAGTAACTTATGCGTTATTTCTGTCACTTCTGGCGCAATAACTGAAAGAAGATATCTGGATGACCTCACACTACTTTCACAATATTTTTCATCATCTCCCCTCGGAGGGGATGTCGCTCCCATTTTAGCAAACTTCAATGTCCTTTACCCAAGAATGTTTTGTGCTATTCTTGGTTGAAATTCCCGTAGTGCTTCTCGGAAATTCGAAGAGTGAATATTGTAAGGCAAACGGACCAAAAACGGATGCACTGAGATCATATAAGCTGATCAGCTGTCAGCTCAGGAGAGCTAAAAACACTCAATTATTTATAAGCTTATGAACAAGTTGTGTTAGTTAGCAACCCTGAAATTTTAAGTTTTGTACGATTATCTACAAAAACCCATTTTCTGTCATCTTCATGTTCAATTTAAAAAATAGTCCACCCTTCTCATTAATACCTGACAATATGTAAAATAAGTCAAGTAGCTTACGGTTGGAAATAATAAAGGGAACTCCACGTCATATATCCTTACTCTAAGTTTCTTGATGAAAATATTTCAAAAACAAAAAAATCATACACCTATTTCGCAATTTATCTTCTGACATGCTTTACCTTTTGGTATAAGACCCTCATAATTAATGACTTTTCTTTTTTAAATTGAAATTAGGACAAAATCATCAACAGAAATGCAATACATTTATATATCTATTGTCTGAAAAAGACAAAAAATATTAATTAGGCGAGTTTCCGGAGAAGATAAGCACAATTATGTTAACTAGAGATATGACAATACAGCATTAAAAAGAAAATAACAGTAAAGTAGAAAGTTATCTTTTGAAACACAAATACCTGAGTATTATGAACACGATATCCATGTTTTTCTCCCCTACTCAGTTTTGACCTAATATACCACTTTCCATACTCATAAATTACTCTCCTCGATTACGGAGAAAAAATTAGATGATAAATGGGCATACAGTGATCTCGCAAATAAATTATGAAACGTTTATTGCCTGAATAATTCTAAATTAAAAATCACCTTCAAAGAAAAGGTGACCGTCAATATATTTTGTGAAAATCTGCCATGATTCTACCTAAGAACCAGACAAACCATTAAAACTGACTAAAAGAAATTGACAGTAACACAAAGTCAGTTAAAACACTTGTGTGTGCAAATAATGCATGGATATCATGTCCATAATTCACCAATTCGGGTCCTAAGGGATTATTCAAAACATCAGACTACAATACCATCTTTGATATTAGTACTAACACATAAATGGTATTAAAATTCCGCTAACTTAAGTTCTTTCTTTGTCCAAAGAACACTAAATTACACTGATCGGTCTTCATTGTCTTATATCTCATAATGCATACATACGCTTAAATGCATGTACGCATGCAATGATACAACATAACTTCTATATCAGCATCGTTGAAGAAAAATATTCCCGAGCTCCAGTATACTCTCTGAGTTCCCTTATTCATCCTTCCTCGTTACCACTGGTAGCATGCTGCGTAAAAGATACACCTATTCTGGCATTCCCAGGTAATAATACTCCATCTTCAGCTATTGCATGCACTTAATAAGCTCCCCTTTCTTGTTCTTCTTGGTAACCTCATGCGTAAAACGATATCCCTATTTGCAGCATACCCAAAGAATAATTCTCCATATTCAACATTCTAAGAATTTATTGAAATTATGGCTTAAATAATTTAATAATCCTGGGATACAACATTTGGATTATTTGACTTCCGAAATGTTCTATAAATAGATGCACCTCCCATTAATACAGCTCTGAAGTGAGGACAGTGTACTCAATAAACCCTCGGAAGTCCAACCACACTTTGAGAGGGTGGTTGAATGACAGGGAATTTAGAGAAAATTCATGAAGAATTAAGCATACAAATCAAGAAGCAAAACTACCTTGTGAAAGTAAGCTCATTCCTTTCAGTTTCATTCTGAGAAGCAATAAGACCCCCTGCTTTAAGGTGTTACTTCATAAAAATCAGAGAAAGAGAGAGGAAGCAGGAAACTAATATAGTTTGGCAGCCGGTGACTACACATCTTACGGATTAAATATGGAATGTCCCAACTTGTCTGGCTTTCTGTGGTTAGCTCTGGAAACAATAAAAATACTTTTCATAAGACAGCGAAGATGGGTATTATAATAAAGATCATTTTGAAAAAAATGTGAAGTCAGATTAATAATTAATGAACTGCTCATGAGCCAGCCACTGTGACTCTTAAGATGTTATAAAAAAATTTCTCTCTCAATTCTTTACTTTACTCTTACCGAAATTCCTTAATGATGATTCTGACTATTCAAACTTTCAAAATACATCACAGTCACCGGTGTTACTAAAATAATATGTAAAAACAGAAACGTTGCTGAAAGGGACGGGGAGGAACCTTCTTCTGTTAGCTACTTGCACAGTATTGTTGGAATTCAACTTATTTAACTTGCTGAGAATGCGTAAAGTTTACCTGTGATTTAGACTGTGATCTTTCAGTTTAAATAATATTCTAGATGTGGTTCTTAAGGCGTCACTCTCTCTGTCACAAATGTTCAGGTTCTTCATTTTGTGTCAACATTTTTGTTCACTGTGGTCACTAAGGGAAAAATTTCTTGGTATTTTCATACACTGTTATTTATGGCGTCCACAACTTTTTCTCAAATTTCTTCAACAAATCTCCTATTGTTTGGGTGACAGATATGGAATTACAACAGGCTCACATTTTGAAATAATGGTAAATTTTTTCTCATATTCGAAGATGACATAATTTAATACTGTGCATTAGAGTACGCACACACAGGTCTTACGAGACATGTCACTGTATTCTGATCCGTCCGTCTATTTTCTAAGTACTTCATTTTCATTTGCTCATTCTTGCACGGTTTAGTTTTCACTTACGAGATGTGATAAGCTTGTTCCATTAAAAGGAAAAAGAAAATGTCGAATTTTTGCTTCCTTTTTAATTGGATTTCTTCATGATTTGACTGAAACTGGGTTTGTTTTTGAGGTTGGGGGAATTTAAAAGTTCTATATTCTTTTCATTTTCGCAGTTATTAGGATTTCTCTCAGTTGCTCTATTCTTTGTCCCAAGGTTCTTTTTAAGCAAAAAGGCTATTATACTTGGGTGAGGTCACCTGCAAGGAATACACTTAGCAAATAACTGCACGCGACAACAGGTTGCTGATATCATAGCTATGGATAGTATTCACACTGCATGCCTTTGCATTCGCAATGAGATTGAAAACAGTCCTTATATCCTGTCAATGTTTATCAGATAAAGAAAGCAAGGTATACAGGCTAACAGCAGTGCACTTTCATAAACTGTTTTGTCAGAAACCTAAAATGGCCAAGCTCAGAAATGGCTGCGTTTAGTAAGAAGTACAGATCCAAAAGAAAATCGGAAGCTCTACTGGTCCATCATGACGACCACTTCTCGCATAATTCCAACATAAAAAACCTCCTGAACCATAAGTATACCTTAGTTTTGCCAGACCACTGAGCTGATTAACAGCTCTCCTAGGGCTGGCCCGAAGGATTAGACTTGTTTTACGTGACTAAGAACCAATTGGTTACTTAGCACAGGACCTACAGTTTATTGTGGAATCCGAACCACATTATAGCGAGAAATGAATTTCTATCACCAGAAATAAATTCCTCTGACTCTTCATCAGCCGGCCGGGACCATAGACCGGCATTTGCACACCACTATATTTTTCATGCTCTCAAAACCTTTTTCCCTCATACAAATTTCCGAACTCTGTTCTAACAAGTGACGACTGAACGAAAAGCTGACGGGCTGATGTTGGCATGCTACGAAAATGTAACGTCAGTGTAGCGTTAAAATGGTTCAGTAAGAAAGGTCTTAGAGCACACCACGTTACAATATCCTCCCTACCTCGTCAGTACTGATATAAAAAAAAAAATTAAAAGAAAAAAGGAGTTATTGTTCATACAGATGCTTAGGATTACACTTAATTTTGAAGATGATGGCGGGGTGAGTGAGAAAGTTAGTGAAAGGGCACCAGAGACAAGGAAGTCACTTTTTTTTTCACAGAACGTCCACCGTCCCACACACTGAATCTGTACTGTATATTATGTTCCGAAACACCTTATCCTGTTGCAGACTTTTCCTTTTATGATTATCTTTAATCTTAAGGCGAGTCTCTATTTCTCACTGCAAATCGCAGATGTTATTTCCACAAAAGGCAACGCCCAATTTCACTTTCTTTTCTAATCTGTTTGATTTTAAAGGGGTGCTACAATTCTTTCCACAACCCCTTTTAATTGGAAGACTGAAATGTCAAAAAATCAGCTTACCAGTTCTAAAAATAAGGCATGATTTGCTCAATACCAGAGTAAATTGTTTCTGCTATATCTTAGTAATTTTGGCAAATCTGAACACCTTTTCCAATGAAACTGGAAGCTAGTTCATGAAATATCTGATGATTTTTAGCAAGAAGGTCTCCTGTTTTAAGCTCAACATACAAACGTGAAGTTCAGAATAGCTCTTCATACGACCTAAACCCATCATCATATGTGTTCGACCAAGAGTCTTCCAGCTCCATATCGATCCTGGGCTTCAACAACTGTCCGCAGCCGGGCTTTGACATCTCTCTCTACGCCATTCTTACAAAGATCCTATCTTTACTCTTCATACCTCTATCAGGCAAGCCCCATGCTTTCCTCGCTAAATGATTCCCATGCTTTCTGATCAAAAACCAAAGAATTTTACCTTTTTCTGTTCGACCTCAGTTGTGATTTCACACACACAAATGCTTTTATTCAGTCACTCTGTTCTCTCCCGCATGAAAAATAAACATGAAAGATAAAGAAGTAAATTGAAGAACTTCTGTCATATTTCCACCTTCCACAAGGATATAATCCTTCTTTCAATGTACTGGACATATTTCTAAGTCATACAATAGCAATGGTCAGATTACTTTCTTGTATACCTTCAATTAAAGCTTGTCAAAGAACTTCGGAATGTTTCAAGTAAACCCAAACCTGGAATGGCACCGAGAACCACATGCTTCTTTAATTCAAATCTCGTCCTGTCTCTGCCAACAGAGATTCCCATGTATTTCGAACAAGTTGCAAGTCTCATTTCTTATCTTAATCCTGACTTATAGCTACTAACTGATTCCCCGTATGAAGCAATAATTTTGTTTTCACACAGAAATAGTGTAGTTCTGATTTTCATTGGTTTGACATATACAACGTACTTTGTATTTGGTATAAGTAAGGCAATGAAGCTATCTTTTTCAAGTCCATGCATGACAGCGAAAACTATTATCGAATGAAGACGAAAATATACTTTTGCAGTCATTACATTACTGTATATATATATATATATATATATATATATATATATATATATATATATATATATATATATATATATATATATGAGCATGTCTATAGATAACCAAATTAGAATTAACAATATGAGCTGGAGGACACCTTCGTAATCCATAACAATGAAAACTTTGAAAGCCTACATAAGGGAGAAATACTAAAAGATGACGAATCTATACAGAAACAGAAGCGGGTGTCCACAGAAACAGAAGCGGGTGTCCCCTGTTCCAAAGGTTGGCAGCCGTCAGATACATGAGATTTTCCCATATCCATAAAATCTGTGAGACGTCTTTGCAGTAATTTACTTGTTAGCACTTACGTTTCGGTATCTATTCTTTTTAATAAACCCGCAGTCTGTAAACGTGTTTTCTGTTTCGTATGTTAGTTTGTAAGTTGTTGTATACTTTTATGCAATTCCACCACCAGCCTCTGAGCATTATGATCCAAACAACACTGAGTCAACTGTGAAATACAAATTTCGTACTTACTTAATTCTTCAAGAAATTGTATTCGCGATTATATATATATATATATATATATATATATATATATATATATATATATATATATATATATATATATATATATATATATATATATATATAGGGTGTCCATAAAGTCATAGTACAATTCAAAATACTTATAGCTTCGTAAGTATAATTGATAGAATTAATCTGTAAAAGGATAAGAAAGCTTGATGTGTCTAGTTTTTCTGTTCCTCTAAGTTTTACTTATAATTTGTTTTAACAAATATTTTTCACAATTTCTGAAACTTAAAAATGACTTCTTTTCAGAACTGTTGTTGACCCATGGCTTCACTTCAAGAGAAAGTAAACTGCATTCTTTGGTTGGCTGAGCTAATATGTAAAGTCGGTGTCCAAAGAAGGTTTGCAACCCAATACAATAAAGAAGCACCACACGGGAATTGCAAAGCCAGTTGGATGACGAAATTTAACTTAAGGAAACAGGTTCTGTTATTGATAAACCACGGCCTGGTAGACTGTGCTGATGAAGGAACTGTAGGATCTCTAGAACAATTCTTTGGAAGAAGTCCGAGAAAGAGTCGAAGACGAAAGACATCTTGAGCTTATCGAGAGACTTTCAAAATTCTTATGCACAGTAAATTTTGAAAGCATCAACTCAAAGAAAGAAGCCATTTTCTTTAAGTAGGGGTTATGTCAACAGTAAGTTCTGAAATAAATTATTTTTAAGTTTCAGAAATTGTGAAAAATATTTGATAAAACAATAAATAAATAAAACTTCAGAAGAACAGAAAAACCAGACACATCATAGACACCGTTATCTCAGATACAGTTCTCTACTAATACAATTTTTACGCACGTTCATTTCCATCTTAGAAATATTTAATTATTGTCTACATTACTTCTGTACCATTCATCCTCAAAACCCTCCACATTTGCCTCTATTAATTTTCTCATAAGCTTTTTAATGGTTCACGTTTCATGCGCCGCCTTTTTCCTTTGCTTTCAAATTTCTCCCACAACTCTTTCATGACAGAAACTTATCCACACACATCCTCTTCCTTGTGTAAGCCCACGTGAGTGGCGGATTTTCATAACGGCCCTTTGCGTCATTCTCACATGTTCAATATTCCGCCTTTTCTTGTGTGTGTGTGTGTATATATATGTATATATATATATATATATATATATATATATATATATATATATATATATATATATATATATATATATATATATATATATATATATATATATATATATAGATATATATATGTATATATATATATATATATATATATATATACACACATATATATATATATAATATAGACAGATATATGTGTATGTATATACATATATATAATATATATATATATATATATATATATATATATATATATATATATATATATATATATATATATATATATAATATAGACAGATATATGTATATATACATATATATAAATATATATATATATATATATATATATATATATATATATATATATATATATATATATATATATAATACACAATCACATGTGGAACAGAAATAAATTTCTGACTCACATCAGGATCAGACCAGGTCTTTCAATTAGAAAGCAGGGCGCTGCTCACTAGGCCGCTGGGAGTCTAAAAGAAGTTGGAACCTGACAGCAACTGCCCGGAATTACCTGGGCAAGCTAACTGCTTGCATACCTGCGAGTTTTCCCCAACTGGAAACTCATGTGACCCAGTTGACAGCATTTCATTCCGAATTATCCCTTCTGAGTAAATAAGATAGGAAAAATGAACACACAACCACGTGTGGAACAGAGAAATAAATTTCTGACTCATCGGGGATCAACCCAGGTCTTTCGGGTGAAAGGCAAAGGGCGCTGCCCACTAGGCCATACAAGTCTAAAAGAAGTTGGAACCTGACAGCAACTGCACCCAAGGAAATACCTGGGCAAGCTAACTGCTTGCATACCAGCAAGTTTTCCCCAACTGCCGTGGTGTGTGGATGGCGAATGGGACTTCATCCTCCTTGAGGTGAATTTTCATGGGAGGGCCTGCCATCGGCCGTAATGGAGTTCCTTTAAGGTCTTCCTTAGACACAAGCACATCCTGGAAGGCTTGTAGGAAATATTCTCGGGCCTCGACAGGGGTTGTGTTGGCATGGAGGGGTAGCTCCTTACATCGGTTAACGTGGGTGCCCTGCAGGATAGGCCATGGAAAGCCTGGCGGGATGGTGGCCAATTCCTTGCAGAGTGCATAGGGCAGGAGTGGCATCTGAACACCTTCATGGACTTGAATCGTGGCGAGGCAGGACTGCTTGGCCAATGATAGGGTGGCCTTAAAGGTGCATAAAGCTGGTGTCATCTTTGACCCATCTGCTGTGAGGGTCACTGACGTGGCAGGAGACTGTAGCTCAGTCCTGGGAATGCAAAGAAGGTCCAAGTGCTGGGGGCCCATCACTGACATATAAGCTCCTCTGTCAGGCAGCATCATAATCTTGGATGTCTCATCCCTATAGGTGAGAGTGAGGGATATGGGCGACAGTGAGGGGCAAGTTGTTGTGGAAAGGGTCTCAACCTTGCGACAGATGGAGGACTTGTTCGAAGGAGGCATGGTATTGGGCAGGCCACCTTGCTTGGCACTCATCTGCTGGCGGCAACACCTGTCGTAGTGGCCCACTCAGCTGCAGTGTCTGCATGTGGCTTGTTGGCTGGGCACTTTGGGGTCCTGCGCCAGTGTTCCTTGCCACTACAATTTCCACATACACTGTCGGTGGCTGGGCACTTGTCTGCAGAGCCGTGCTTCCTTGTTCAGGAAAGGCATGAAGTGTCCATGTTAGGGGTTGGGTGCTCGGTAGCGCCCTTGCTGCCATGTCTTTTGGTTTTCTTGTACATAGAGGTGGCTCACAATTTAGAAGGAGGGGCACTTATGGCATTGGTGGCTGTCCGTGTGGCCTCATAGGAGCGACATCCATTGACCATGGTGGCCACTAGAGCTGCAGCATCCAGCGCAATGAGTTTCTGGGTGAGCTCCTCATCCCTGACTCCCAAGATGATGATCATCTTCAGCTGAACCTCTTCGCAAGCAGAAGAATGGCCAAGAGAGATGTCGATTTCCTCTGCTACATGCTTCAGTTGGACATAGAAATCATTGAAGCTTTCCCCTTCCCTCTGTTTGCAGGAAAGCAGGTCCCTGCATCGTAGAGCCTCATTCCACAGGTTCTTAATATGTTCCTGAAGAACATTCAAGACCTCGTCCACACTCTGATCCGTGTCTGGTGGTACGCTGAGCGTGTGTTCAAGTATCCTTTGTGTCTCCAGGGTAAGGCACATACGAAGTTGTATTAACTGCTTCCTGGTAGGCAATGCCCCTAGGTCCACCATCACACTGTAGTCATCCCAGCATCTATGCCATTCCCTAAACATCTGGTATGTAGCGTCAGGACATAAGGGCTGCGGGGACTGGGCAATGGACTTCTTTTGGAGGTGGTGGCTGGGTGGGCGTTGGCACTGAGGGTTGTGTAGGAAGTTGTTGCAAGTCCACTGATGTTGACTGCTGTTGGTCAGGGTTGACTGTAAGTAGCTGCAACAGGGCGGTGAAACGTTGAGTTTCCTCCTCTCTTCTTAAATTGTCCTCTTGGCGGCGTAGATCCTCTTCGTGATGATGTTGTTCCTCTTCTCTCCGACGTTGTTTCTCCTCTCTCCGACGTGCAGCCAACTCAGCCTGTCGAAATTCCTCAAGGTATTTGATGAGGAGCCTTAACTCTGCATTTGGAGCTGTGGGAGGCAGTAAAGTCAGGTGTGGTGAGAGCAAAGGCAGGGTTGCCAGCGTTGTAAAACCTGGTGGGTTCGAAGGTCTGTTGGTGAGACTGGGTGTGAAGGCCACTGGTGATCATCAGGATCCTGGTCGTGTTATATATGATGTGAGGCAGAAGCCATTATGAACCATTTTCAGCAGTGTCATACACAGTTTAAAAGAAGAGGAGAAAGATGAGGGCGAATTTCTACAGTTTTAATTAGAAAAGTTACTGTAAATACAGGCAGGCGGGGGAGAGCAGAGTGAGTCTCGGTGAGTTTCTAGGGGGTGGGCGGTCGGAAGGGTCCAGCCACTCGCCTTGATGTTGTCACGTTGACTTGACTTGAAAAGTCGGCAGTGTGTGCCTAATAATGAGGGTGGGTGGACGTGCCTCGGGCTCCGTAGCTTGGTGGGAGTAATGGGGTCCCACTGCGTGGCTGGGGAGGGCCACAAGAGAAATACAACCCACTAAAATCAAAACACTAATATTACACTGCACTGGCACTTCACAAACATTGCACAAACACAGTAAGGTCCTGCAGAAACAGCAAACCAACACTGTTACATCCTCAGGCGATCAAAGAATATCCGCAGGCGATCGTAGAATATCCACAGGCAATCGAGGGGTGATGGCGACTCAATCTGAATGCTAGATTCGGCGTTCCCTTGAAATGCTGGATGGTTAACTCACTGCGCCATGGTGATATGTGATGATGTCTTGTAGGAGAAGACTGAAGGTTGCAGGGATGGAGAAACAATATCGCGAGTCATAAGTTGCTTTATTCCATACAGCAAACAGGTATACACAGAGAGGGTGCTACAAGGCGTACAACTCACGCCAAGAGAAACAGGAAGAGTAAACACACGCATGTGCAGAGTGCAGATTCATGTGCATGCGTTAGCAAAAGACAATGTTCATGAAATAGGGAATGCATATTATACATACAGTAATATACAGTAATCCACAAGGTAGTTAGAAAAGTGAAAATAAAAATTTGGTAAGACCTGGACTGTCTCAGAAAGCCAGGATTGGAATATATGAAGGGACTGTTCAGCAAAAGTTTGTATAATGGCATGAAGTGTGATTGCAAATGAATGGGGAAAAAATTTTGTCTAGAAGAAATTCTGATAGTATGCATTATGTAAGAAGTAGGCTACTGAAAAATCAGTGTTCTGTTGTGGTTTGGTTATGTAGAGTAAATAAGAAGAGGACAGGTTGATAATTTGTGTATAATTCAAAAGTTTAAGGACGAGAAGAAGATATCGCTAGGCAATGCTCATCAGGAGTGAAAAAAGCATTAGTAATACAATACAGAGTTGACTGGCGAGGCGTTTAGCATCTTACTGATGAGTCTTCTTCAATAACTGATTAAATGGTTAATAGGAAGAGGTTGCAGAAATAAACGCACAGATGGTTCACGTATGATTTAGCAACTACAGACTGAATGTGACAATAACTTCGTCTCGTTTGTTCTCTACAGAAATTGTAATACATATTATACATACATACATACACACACAAACACATATATATATGTATATATATATATCTTCTTCTTCTTTAAACGTGTATTATATATATATATATATATATATATATATATATATATATATATATATATATATATATATATATATATATTATATATTACTCAAGTTAAATGTATACATATACTTTCTATGCATTACTAATCTCACCTCATTCAGTCATTTGATAACATGTCTTCATTCAGTGAAAGTGACCTTTCTATACCCTTGTTCTCAATAAAGGGCAGCGTTATTACATAACACTATACTAGAAAAAGCAAGAAGTTTTGGGTACAAACTTAATTAAACCAATCTCTCGGCCTTTATATTCTTTAATTAACCATGCAAGCTTTACCGTAGGGACATCTATAAAAGATGGAAATATAAAATGACAACTGAGCAAACACAAAAGCAAGATAATTAAACGCTAATAAAAAGTGTTAACTGAAAAGTTAATACATTTTTTAATTATTGAAAAAATGCTATGAAAAAGTTTCATCAATGTGATATAAAAGGGTATACAGTAGTTAACATTTTCACTGGTGTACTCCCAAAGTGGCTGATTTTATTGTGGTAAATAAAAGGATATCCAAAGAGTTTATTTTCGTATCGTGTGTTTGTTATGTTCGATTAAAGAAAAAATCCAGTCATTAAGAGATTCCGTTAAATAGTCATCTGTTCCGTACACCTGACAAAAAATTAACACTGCAACATTTTTTTCATTTTTAAACACAGGCGGGAAAAATCTAACAGAATTAGTAATCAATAACGATATCAAAATTCATATCAAGGTATCTGTTAAAACATCACATCTCTCTTCTTGTTAACAGTCTAACATTCTTTTTATCATTCAACACTAACAGCCCAATCTACATACTTCAGCATATAAGTGCTTTTGTATGGATGCGGAATTTGGAAATATAAAAAATAAAAGCTTTCAGCATTCACTACAAAAATAAGGCCAATTAAAAGAACGGGAGTGGGACCGAGATATTCTGGGCAATCCGAGGGAGAATTTTCATTCCTCTCTGGAATTTTAAGCAATCAACGAATGAGTTGGGAAGTGGACGTATATCTCCTCTTAAAACTCACTCTTTCAGGGAAAACAACTCTACTGAAGGAAAACAGAAAACGACCCGTCTCCTTTAGGATGGGGTGGCGTCAGTGAAAACAAAATTAACGCAACGGTCACTGCCAACCCATTATTGACAACTCAAACTTAGATGAACCCCAGTATGGTAAAGCGAACAACAACTATACATGCTTTTAACTAACCTATCGTCATCGTTTCTTTCCACATGACCATACCACCTAAATACTCTGATCAATCTTTTCGCCTATACTAACAATCAACTTAATCTACTTTTATAAGTGAATGGATAAGCCGACTGCCTATCACTGTATCTAAGCCAAAAGTCACATGTTTGAATCTTGTCCATGGGAGATACACTATTCAATTATAATTCCCTTTGGATATATGTTACTCCAGAGGAAAAGTGAATTCGATATTATATTAAGTGACATTTGTGGCTTTATATTAGCGTGTAAAAAAAATCGCGTGTGTGTAAGCGAAAAAACTTTATAATTAGCTAAGTGTTACAACTTTAATAATCAGCTATGATGAGGGTGGGGTGGTTTATTTTGAGCCTACAAACAGAACTTAAATTCAACAGGTATGTGAACAGAAGAGTTGATATCTACTTGTATTTGTCTTAAGAGCTCAATGGAGAAGTTGACTGTCAATCCTTGTATCTAAACCAAAAGGCAAAGATTCAAATCCCGGCCAGGCCAGATACACTTTTCAGTTATATTTCTCCCCGGGTGCAAGTTATTCCAATAGTACTCTGAATTTGATATGTTATGGCTTAGTATGTATGTATGTATGAATATACACATATATAAATATAAATTATATTTATATATATATATATATATATATATATATATATATATATATATATATATATATATATATATATATATATATATATATATATAGTGTTTGTGTGTGTGTGTGTAATTGAATGCTGAAGTATAAGGCAACGCTTCTGAAGTAAAAGACATAAATCTTTGCTCTGTTGTTCAGCTGTTTTCGCCATTAATACATGACTATCATCATGGTTAGGTTAGATCTATACCTAAGCTACACCCAAATACATAGACGATTACATACAAAAGTTAAAAGGTTAAAACTAAAACTCAAATGAAAGGAAAATCAACAAAAGAAATTTCATAGACCAGATTTCTCTCTCTCTACCAGACTTTACTAGACTGCCTCCCATAGCTCTGGCGAGTCCTGATGATTTTCAGTGGAACTTTTTTTTTTTTTATGGTGAGGAGAACAGTCTGATGGCATCTTGATATTCAGTACAGAATGCCTCAGTGCAATGGTCACTGCTTCCGCAATCAACTACCAGTAGCAGCCCATTGCTATCCTCTTGATGAAGAACATCAGTGTTGCTTGTAAGATTTTAGAAGCAGTTTCTTATGTGCATCCACAAAATGCTGGAGGATGCCTTCACTGTTGCAATGGGCTCAAAGTCAAAGCCTTAAGGTTGTCATCATGTGAGTAAGGTAGTTCACACTGAGAGGCTTGCATATCTCTCCCGAACACTAAAATTCATTGTATTATGGTTTAAGCTATTAACGTCGATTTTTACTGTACTCAACTATATATTGTAGGCCTGATGATAACTATGAGTTAATAGCTGGAACACCAGTAAGATAGCAACTATTTTTGTCTTCGCCAGTTTTAGCCTTGAGGATAATAAGAGATTCACAAAGTTAGAGAGGTGTTGTTTTAAAAACGGATGCCACGTTTATATCAACATTCAAAATAAATTATTATTTGGCAGCTGCTATTTTTGTCTAAACTATTTTCTTATTTTACAGACAAACACACTCATGCGTTTGTACAAAAAGTAAACAGCATTATAAGCTTTTGATACAGGAAACAATGAATGTATAGCAACTTGCATCAGCTTTCCAGTATGGTGCATGCAACTTCACCGCATCAAAAACTCACTACCTGTTTACAAGATGATATTTTTCATTTTAAGATTAAACTCGTGCCGACAAACCCCTACCAATTTGCAAAATGCTCAGAATCTCAACAGCTCCTCAGTAATAATGCATTATGAAGTGAAAATTCTTTAATCAGCCCCCTAACAGTAATAATGCATTACTGAAGTGAAAAATCTTTATTCGGTCTCCTAACAGTAATAATGCATTATGAAGCGAAAATTCTTTATTCGGTCTCCTAAAAGTCTTGAGAAAGTTTGGAGACCTTGATCAAGGCTGATCCAAAGTATGGTACGAGACTACTCCTCATTTCTTTAACAAGTAAGTGTGGAATATTGTTCATACATGAGATGTTCCCTTTGTTTCTCTTCGAAATAAGGAATGAAAGCTCATTCTTCTAATACCAAACCATGTCTCCTCTTCTCTACCACACGAAATCCAGCACAAATGGCCTGGCTCTCACCAGTGTTACCAGCACATCTTCGATCGCTACTCTGCTGCACTAGGAAGACTGTCTCCTTTCAGGTGAAACTGCAACGCAATACAGGATTGTCGCACATATTTTACATATATTCTGAGGAGATCAGCGACTGTGGTATTATCCGGTTCGGTGACTGTTCCGTCTTTTGCTTCATTATGGAAAGTCTAAGCAACGGTCAATCTAACTCAGGTCGGTTTTTTATGTTATAAAACCTCCCCCATTAAAACCACAACTAATTTCATTATACGCTGAAAAACATTGTATGTATATATGCGCACTATATATGTGTGTGCGTGTTTAAAACTCAGTAACTCGCCTCTGCAATCGGTGTGACCGGTGTCTGTGGCCGTATTACATGCCGAGTTAAAAGAAAATATACTATAAAGCAATGGCAACAGTAAAATTAGCTATTTTGAGCAGACAGTCACCCCTTCCAAAGTTACAATTTGACCAAGGAGAGGTCTCTCATAATATCTAGAACCTACAGTATATATATATATATATATATATATATATATATATATATATATATATATATATATATATATATATATATATATATATATATATATATATATATATATATATATATATTATATATATATATATATATATAATATATATATATATATGTACACATATATATATATACACATTATAATTATACATATATATATATATATATATATATATATATATATATATATATAAATATATATATGTATATATACAGGTCTGATGTACACATCTAAATGTGGTAACCACAAAGACATCAAAGCTCTGAAAATATTAATGTAAAACAAAAATGAAACAATGTGATTTTTAAGCGACTCTAGCAGCCAGAGAGAGAGAGAGAGAGGCTTATCTTTTATTAATTTATTGATAAAATAATACTTCTACTGACTATACAGATTTGATCAAATATAGTATCAAATTTCACACAATCTTTTATGAAATCTTTAATAAAAAAATATTACCCGATATCCATCACGTGTGCAAGGAACTTTCCTTCTACATAACAATTTACATTCCAAGTTCGTGGCGTCACACTTTGGTTGCCTTTGAAAAGACGGAACGTCGGAACATAATCTGGTTTTCTTTAAGAGTATTCAAAAAGGTCAGCATGCGGAATGGCTTTATACCTAGGACCGTCGTATTCAAACAGGCTTGTTAGGCGAATATAAATCAAGGTCTCTAACATTTTTTCTTTCTCAGTAAACAAGTACCTTCAATTTTGGGCTACTGAAGCCTTGCTGTATTTGTATCCTCCGGATATCGTACGTCCTCTCTTCAAACCCACAGACGTTACTACTTACGAGATGTTTTCCCTTTTTTTTTTTACTGTTCATTAAAGCCGTTCGAAACCACAAGTTTCCATTGAAAAGGTTGCAGTCTTTCAAATTTTGTGCCCCTTCTGAGAAGTTTTTTTCGCATCTCGATCATTCAAGGAAAATGTTGTTTTCAAATTACTATAATTTAAAATGAGCACAAAATCACAATGCACACAAATATGAAAAAATAAAAGAAGATCTGGTTGATATACCAACGAAAAAGCGTTGTGACTTTCATGTTAATACACTCATTCGTTGGATTAGTAGTACTAAAAAACATATATATAACATGTGTCCAATTTTACTTTCCCTAACTATGTTTGTTAGGAGCCGATCTATAAACAACTACAAAAAAATACGGGGGAACAAGACATGCTGAGCATTTCATAAGAATTCGCTTTTTTTAAATAATGATGAAAAAATTGGAGCTGTTAAGTTTTAAAACGTTTAAATTTGAAAAAAATATATTAATACTAGTAATATATATATAATATATATAATATATATATTATATATAACAGAATGACCGAAAAAATAGCGAATCTACTAATTTCTTCTCTTCCATGGCTTATTCTAATTTCTTTTCTTCCATGGCTTATTCTTTTTGTCTTTATAAGCATACTGAACAATTTCTTATGCATAAATGAAGACTTGAGGTTTTCTACTGGTTATCTTTTATAAGTAATTAAATCAATTTTACACTGGTTAAAAAGGCAGAGCATGGGGCATGAAACTGATTCTCTGGCTACAAAAATCTATATAATATAAAAGTCAAGTAAGTCTTACAGTACAGTAGCCCTTTTGTACCTGAGGCTATTTCATTCATTCATCAATATTTACAGCAATTGGTTTAAATTACTATCTACATTCATTTTCCTTCGTAAAAAAAATACAGCTCATTTACTGTACATACACGCATAGTTGTGCATGTAAGAGTATGAATGACCGTGAGTGAATGACGAGAACAAAGGTCATTTTTCATTATTTATCAATGTAGATTTGCAATATGAGCAATGTTACCAATTTACTCACTGATTTACCGGCAAGAATTTTTTCATCATTGACAAGTCTCAGTCTCGACCAGTAAAGGATTTACTTTTTTTTTTAGTACATCAGTAAAATCTATTTCATATTCATCTTTAGGCTGGAAAAGTTGAGTGCACCTTAGTTTTACCAGACCACTGAGCTGATTAACAGCTCTCATGGGAACTGGCGAAGGATTAGACTTATTTTGCGTGGCTGAAACCAAGTAGGTTACTTAGCAACGGGACACCAGTTTATTGTGGAATCCACCACATTATGGCGAAATAATTTCTATCACAAATAAATTCCTCTAACTCTTCATCAGCCGGCCGGGGACTTTAGGCTGGAGTATACAGTATGATGGACTAGGGAACACAACTCAGACACAAATAAATATATTTAAAAGAATAAGAAAAACTGTTCAAATTGCAAAACCAGACATTCAATAGCTTCTTGTGATAATGAGTTAGCAGATTCTAGTCAATCTACTCAGTGTAGTGCGGTCAGTGCAACTGAAGATAAAGAAGGAGAATTTGATGACCAAAACTTGTGTGACATAGTGCGCCTCGTTTATTTTACCTTAAAAATCAGCAAAAATAAAAAATGAAAACCCATCGTAAGAGAAGAAAAACGTGACAGCGTAAGTTCAAAGTTAATCTAATCAAGATTATGAAAAGGAAAATAACAGGAATAACTTTCTGGAGATATACCACTCAAACATCAGGGTGCAGTGAAGCAAAAAATAAATGCAGTTTGAAAATGCTACTACAAGAAGCGAATCGAATGTTTACATTCTTGCGAACTTCCTAACAATGGAAAACATGCCATAAACAAAAAGAACTTTCTAACAGGAAAAGCATTTGTATAACCAAATTAGACTGGCGGAAAATGGCCAAGAAAAAAAGTGCCAAATTTTCATTTTGCGAAGAAATATGCAGAATAATGACGGGTTATAATTTTCTTTATAAACACGATTAGGGTATACAGGACCTGTCAAAACAATTTTATGTTGAGAACTTGAAGGAAGCTGACGTTAAATTTAAGGTAACTGGTTCCTATAGTAAATTGAGTTTCTCAAGTTTTGCCCAATTGAGCCCCAAAGCATTATGCACTTGCAGGAAAAAACCGAAATTCACTCCGTTTGCATATGCACTGATCATCAAAAAGCAGTTCTTATTACATCAGCAGTATCTGCTATAAGTAATAAGTAATATCTAGACTCTCATAAGATTATCAAAGACAACACTTGCCCATAACAACTTTACCATTAGTCCTTGCGAACATGAAAGATATGCCTACGCTAACTAATGATTTAAAAGTTAAACTGAAAGACGATCTTGGCAACAGTGTAGTGGCAGAATTGCCATTTTAAAAAAAGAACTATTAATGACGGATGTGCGCTACAATTAGCTGTTCAATCTCCATATAATTTTATCTTTACCAGAGAATTTAAATTAATTATTAAGGCACTACGTTATCACCAAAAATCAACAAAAATTCATTAAACCTTTCCCGGACACAAAGTGACCACTAACGATCAGTAAGACCCGCACCAAATTCTGCTATTTTTTTATTATGCAAGTTACATAAACATCTCCTTCATCAAGAAGTCCAGGAACCCTGTCCTGCAATACATCTGTACCCCAAACCAAACACTTCTATGGGCAGCAGTCCTCAGCAGATAGACAGGCCTGCTGATGTACCTGCCATTGACTTCAAGAGGGAGGGGCTCATCTGCCAAGGATTTTAACACCACCATAACTCCCCAACTAGTTACTCCTCTGACTTGGCGTATACATGATAACTTGTAAGTGATTTGATAAATTTTACATAGGTTCACTGGACCTTTCCCAGAAGAAAAAATGGAACACCAGTGATCAGTATGATACTTCTAAATTCTGCCAATTATACATAAACAGTACACAGCACAAGCTACAGTTTTAGGTCTTTTTGGATGCACGTGTCGTTTCTTCAGTTAAGATGACAAACAACATGTCTCTGTCACAAGATATGGAAACCAGATAAAATCTGCCATATCTTGACAGATCCCTATTCTGAAAAGTGAACAATCATCCTCTGGGGTTAGCAGAAAACTAACGAATTTACTTTACATCCCTTAATCACCTGTGATTTAGACTCTGCTGGCATGAATTGTTTCCTGTGTACTTCTAAAACCAATATTGTTTGGAAATGTGCGGAAACGCTACCCAAAATGCAACGCTCTTCCACTATCCGAGAGTTTTATCTTTATGGTCCGTATGAGTATTTTCCTTGTTAATAATACACACACACATATATATTATATATATATATACACACACATATATATATTATATAAAAGGTTGTATGTATGTATGTATGTATATATATATATATATATATATATATATATATATATATATATATATATATATACTCAAAATCTCACTGATCCGTAAGGCACACTATCCACAAAGTGAAGCAACAGTTTTCTTGAATTATCTGACACACATTGTTTCACAGTGCCAAACCTGACAACTCTAGAAAGGGGGCGGAGCTTCAAAGTCATCGTGTTCGTTGCTTGGTAGATTTCCTATAACTTGGACCATAAAGATTCTATAGAAATTCTATAGTAACTGATACTTGAAGCAGTAACAACCTTTACACTGTTCGTTCAAGATGTATTCGCTGACAGTTCAGAGTAGAATATCACTTCCCTTTAAAACCTACCGTGAAACCTTACTCCTAAGTGATGTTATAACACTAAAGGGAGAACATTCACTAATAATTGGAAACACGATCTTAAACTATGAGGAAATGTTTTAAAATCTGGGTAATATCCAAGGTAAATCGTGTGGAGCAATATAGGAATGCATTAAACACAATGATGAGAGAGAGAGCAAAGTTTGTTGTATAAGCATAGGCCTATGTATAGAGATAATTCATTATGTTTTCTTTGAGAAGTTGAGTGATAATATATTTGTAAAATATGAAGTAGTAGTAGTAGTAGTAGTAGTAGTATTAGTAGTAGTAGTAGAGAGAGAGAGAGAGAGAGAGAGAGAGAGAGAGAGAGAGAGGGGTGAAGTGAGGGGTGAGTAAGTCGATGCAATGATTCTCGGGATAGCGGTTGTCAGGGCAGCCAAGATCGCGGTTTACCATACTTCACAACATTTTAAGGTGAACATGGTATTCAAATTAATTTTCTAAGAAATTCATACCTTAGTCTTTATTTTGATTCAAGTGTTACTGAAGCATTCAAAGATGGCAAAAAGAAGGTGGAAAAATTCAACCTTAGGCTATGGTCACTCCTATTCTTGATGTAGTCTCTACTTCTGAAAATCGATTTTCATCAACAAACAATTCACAAACAAAGCTGCGAAAAGTAAAAACATTTATTGCCAAAAATAACTCGATATGTACTGCACATGCAATAAAAGTTTTATATCATGCAAAAAATGTTGATGTATTGGGAGATCTTTTAGCTTCGCGGCAAGTAATGCAGCCGTGTAAGCCGTATAGGTTAACTCCGAACTGCTTGTAATGGGAGCATAGCCAGAAAATCTTCGAGTTCACAAGCTACTTTAACCAAGATAAAGATTTCCTTTTTCTGGAAGTAGCTTTGTAAACAGCCAGCATTCCATCCATGTAAACATCGTCATCGAAGTGTGAAAGCCGTTACGTTAGTATCCGAAGTTCTCGGGCTCCTCACATCATACAGAATGTTCTTGCGCATTTAACTAGATTTGTTCATCCTACCTTATTCGTCACAACATTTACTGCCATTGAAGCCAGCTAACTTTCAACACTTTGAAATGCAAACAAAAATATGCCACTCACTCACTCCAGTGGCTCTCGGGCCTCTTCGTGGCCCATGGCCACTTGTACCAGACCTCTCCAAGTTCCCCTGTTGAGAACTGAATCTCTCCAGTCATTCTCAGGATCCTCCACTCCCAATTCTCTTAGATCTCTGAACACATCATCTTTCCATCTCGTCCTCGATCTCCCCACCGGTCTTCTCCCTTCTACTGATCCTTCCATAACCACTTTAGGCATTCTGCCCTCTTCCATTCTAACCATATGTCCAGCCCAATGTATCCTCTGCGATCTTACATAGCCAGTTATCAGCGGTTGTCTGGTTAAATCTCTCATTTCTTTGTTGACCATTCTTCTCCAAACACCTTCATTTATATAGTAAATGGGACATGTTACTCTACGCAAAATTTTATTTTCAAAAACCTGCAGTCTCTACTGTTGACGTATAGTCAGTGTCCAGGTCTCACAGCCATATAGTACTATTGGCCTGATAATGGTGTTGTAAATTCTAAATTTGGTAGACCTTGTGATGTTTCTTCTCTTTAAAAGATGTTGTAGGCTGAAAACGCATCTGTTCCCTGCTATAATTCTAGCGAGAACCTCTCCCTCCATCTCATTTCTGGATGTTAACAAATTTTACTTCCTAAATATTTAAATTCCCCCACGTTCTAAATATCTACCCTGTTTTGTTGTTGCTGTTGGTTGTTCCTTGACAATCTCATCATTTTGGTTTTATTTCCACTGATCTCTAGTCCCACTCTGGCAGCAGTTTCTTTGAATGGTATACTGTATACAAACGTTCTATATTTTGTATATCTGTACCTAAGAAATCGACATCATCTGCAAAGGCAAGGACTTTGACATTTGTATCTCCCAAGATGGCCCCGCCCTCAACTTCCTCGATACGCTGCATTATTTTCTCTAAAATTAAATCAAACAACATTGGAGATGGAAGGCATCCCTGTCTCAAACCTGTTTTAATTTCAAAACATCGTCTTTTTCCTCCCACCTGGACACAACTCTTACTATTCCTGTGGCATACTTTTACCGAGTTTATAAGCTTTTCTGGTATACCAAATTCCTTCATATTATTCCACACTGATGGCCTATGGATGCTGTCAGACGCTTCTTTAGTCTACATAAACCTGCCACATATCTCTATTATATTCCCAGTGTTTTTCCATTATGTCTAATAATAAAAATCAAGTCAACTGTTGATCTTCCTTTTCTGAATCCACACTGACATTCGCCCAATGCTGTCTCTATGTAAGGTTCTAATTTATTTTTTCATAATTTGGCTAGTATATACCTTATGGCAGGTTGGCAGAAGTGTAATCCTTCTATAATTAGCACAGTTTGTCTTATCTCCCTAGTTCCTCATTGGACGGGCTGGTATCATTCTCGGCTAGCACTCTGCTGGGCCCGCGTTCGATTCTCCGACCGGCCAATGAAGAATTAGAGAAATTTATTTCTGGTGATAGAAATTCATTTCTCGTTATAATGTGGTTCGGATTCCACAATAAGCTGTAGGTCCCGTTGCTAGGTAACCAATCGGTTCTTAGCCACGTAAAATAAATCTAATCCTTCGGGCCAGCCCTAGGAAAGCTGTCAATCAGCTCAGTGGTCTGGTTAAACTAAGGTCTACTTAACTTTTTTGTCTTATCTCCCTTTTATGAACCGGGATAATGTTACCCGTTTCCCAGGTTGCTGGCTTCTCTTCTGTTCTCCAGATAATTATCTGAAGCTCAAACATAATTATGCAGAAACCAAAATATTTACTATTACCACTTATGATGATGCAATCATAGTCCTGTTCATAAAAGAAAATGAATAAATATTATCGTCGTGATACGGAATAACGCAACCACCAGTCCCTACTCTATCTTCCAGATCTATAAGAATGAATCCATCCGAGAAATACCAATTACTTCCGACATACATGGTCTTTTCAAGTACCTAAACGTATTTGTTTTGCAGATTTAACTTATATGATAAAATCTTTTCATATACTGGAGTAAATTTAGCGAGATCATGTGTTTTCTGTAAAAAAAAAAAAAAAGTAAATTTCGATGAACGAAAGCTAATGAAAACTTTTCCTTAACCTTTTTTGCCGATAATACATTACATATGCAGTGTACCACAGGAGATATTATATATATATATATATATATATATATATATATATATATATATATATATATATATATATATATATATATATATATATATATATATATATATATATATATATATATATATATGTATATAAAAAGCTATAGATGGGCCTCCATACCTTTACCCAGTTGTGAAATTTAAAAAATAGTCTACGGACAATGAACTTCCAGTTTCCACTTCATCCCATCTAGCCCGAGTTTTTTCACCGCTGTCCACTATATAGGATGTATCAAGGCATAACGAAGATACCTTAGTGTGATATTCAGGACGCGTACGGTGTGATAAGTCCCCATGTATGCGACTTGACGTCTCGATACTTATCTTGCATTACCGTCATTCTGGATAATATGGGTACACTAGTATTAATATAATCTGTCAAATATGTTCAGCGTTACAGCCATTTTATCTCCGTCTTAAAAACAATATGGTGTACACTTTTAATTTCTAGCTTAATTTGATTTCCGTCACTTGACAAGAACGAAGGAGAGAGGGAGAGAGAGAGAGAGAGAGAGAAATCCACTGCGAATCTCGTCCCTCTTCCCTCGATATCCCAATATAGAGTAAAGTCTTGTTATCACATGAAAGGAGTCACTGGCCCTATACTTTCTCTCTCTCTCTCTCTCTCTCTCTCTCTCTCAGCCACCATGTTGGGTCTTTGTACTCAAGAGAGCTACATATTCTTTGTACTTATCAAAAATAATGAGCACAAAGTCATATGAAACATGGAAACGGTGTCATTTATTGTGCCCATCACCTTTCCAAAGTATAGTGGAATGGCATTTTGAGATGAAAAATGACCTAGCAGCAGATAAAGGATACTACGCTTGTTTATCTTGGTCAGCAGAAGGAAAAATTAGGTTCGGCATACTTTATGCAAGTATATTTAACATCATCACTTATATTACCTATATTTAACCGTTTAACATTCCCCACACCAATTTTGAATTAATATTCAAAGTGACAAAATCCAAGGGTTTATGATATTTCATAGAGAGGTAATCCACTGGTACGTATTTTTTTAATTGACACAAACATGATATACGGCAGTTTTATATGTGTTGCAAAAAATGGTTGTTACAATATGGGTGGATATCTAAGACGGCCGAAAAAAATCGGTGAAAAAAATGCAATTGGTTTTTGGGTCTCAAGAGGATTTGATATATGCGTACACACTGGAAGGGGAAGTAAAAAGAAAAAAAAGAGATAGAAAAAAAACATATTTTTCTAGAATATTTTCCAGGAGTGGTATGTTCTTGAAAAGTATCAAGCTTTTCCTTTCAGCGTGCTTAATTCATTATTTTCACCGTACATACTTTCATAAGTTGACAATTTTATCAAACATTTATTTACAAAATTTAAAATATTGAAAAGTTCAGTCCATGGACACTGTTTTGAAATAGTGTGTCTTACAGCTGTTCTAGAGAGGCTATTGGTTATTTCATTTGGTCATATGTGAAAACCAGTTTTGTTAGTGACTTAAGTATAAAGCCCTCTCCCTATAACTGCTTTAAAGACTGATTTTTATAAAACTATCATAAAGTTTACCTCCCACATTCCCAAAAGTGACACCCAGGTAATTAGCTTTTTTGCCTCCATTCTTTTATGTTGGCCAGACAGGTTTATGTACGAAATTTGGGGTCCATAAGGATTATTCAACGCAATAATGACATGATACCAATATTAACGTTTAAAAAATTAACTCTTCAGATGAATATTTTCCACATTACTTAAATAACGAAATTCCTCCCTATTAACAATAAATTGTTCTATGCAAGATAAAATCAAAACTGAACATTGCGATAATATTATAATGAAGATAAATTTGACAGATTGCAGCAACGACCGCTCCAAAAAAAAATATTCCTAATCGGCAAAAAATTTCATGTAAGTCAGACGAAAGTCATTTTCTCCTACAAAAAAACCTATCTAAAATATGCCAAGCGCACTCGGGTCAACAGAGACACAATGGGTTTGGAGAAATGGATGCAAATCGTTCAACCCAAAAAGGATTCGAACTGATCCAGTCGCTTGTAAGGTAAACGAGGCTATTAGTAACACAAAGAGGCACAATTTCAATGGGAGCTCTGGAGCACGCGCACTCACACACATTATATAAATATATATATATATATATATATATATATATATATATATATATATATATATATATATATATATATATATATATATTAATTTCATTGCTACCTGTTATAAAGTCGACTCTATTGGTATTGTTATATCAAATTAATGGTAGCGCATTGCTTACCTGTTACTCTCTCTCAAAGTCTACAGCGATGCAAGCTTTACCAAAATAATTTATTTGACAAAATCTAACATAACTGGATTGCCAGAAATAAGAGATGAAATAATATGGAATATTAAAGTTCCCAAAAAGATCAATCATCAAACTTACACTGCTGGTAGTCAAAGTCCAGTACATTCCCATTGAGTATATCTTCAACTTCTTTCTCAGCAAAACATCTGAAGAAGTCAAATAATCTCTCTCTCTATAAAAATAAAGATATGGGAATTCTCTCTCTCTCTAAAGTATACATAATACAATAAATGCTTAAAAAAAAACAATATCAAAACAGAGAAAAACAAGCTTTTGGCAAACTGAATGTGGTTCCCTCCTCCAAAATAATTTATTTGACAAAATCTAACATAACTAGATTGCCAGAAATAAGAGATGAAATAATATGGAATATTAAAGTTGCCAAAAGATCAATCATATTTTATTGCGCAGTCTTACACTGTAACTGACCGTCAGGTCAAATTAAATTAGTCAAAAAATCATTTGTCTTCAGATTTCGTATCGTCAACATTGACAAAGAATATCTTCAACATTCCAGTTGGAGTGCATCAGCAAAACATCTGGAAAGTAAAAGTGATGATTACAGCAACAGACAAAAGAAAGATGCAGCTTACGCTGTATTAAAAATTCCATGAAAAGTACCCAAAGTACACAAGAGAAGATGTAAAAAAAAGAATCAATGCATAAGAACCAACTATCGCAAAGAACTGAAAAAAGTTCGGAAAAATCTGGCCATGATACCAACGTTGTGGTATTTTCATAAACCAAGAAATACAAAATCGCGGAGTAATACAAGAAATGCTTAAAAAAAGCAATATCAAAACAGAATCGAAAAAAACACATTTTCTTATGTATTATGTCACGCTCATGGTGCGTTTGGCAAAGCTGATTTAAATGCCTGGTTCCGACATTTTCCTCTTCAAAAGAGCAGCAATGTTGCACCTCCATCCTCTCAGCGGATTGCAAACCACACTGATAAAAATTGTCAATTATATTGACCACAAATTAAATTGTCAATTATATTGTGCAAGACTTCTAATATATGATCGTCAATGTTAGTCTTTGAATGATTCTTTTTTCCATATCTAATCCCTTCACACCCTGGGACTCCGCCCAAAAGAAACGCATATATGCACGTTTCCACCGGAACCTGGACATTTCTGGCGAACGCACCAACGAAGTCATGTGACCTGTTCCCGCGTCTTGAGAATACCTGACGCCACAATTTTACTTAATTTGGAAATGAGTCAGATAATAGCTAAACATTCTCTCCAAGATTTTGGGACAGTTTTCCTCCACACTTGTTAATTAAACATTCACTGTGTATTGTAATTCATAATATACTTGTGACCTATAGGCTTTTCATAATATATATATATATATATATATATATATATATATATATATATATATATATATATATATATATATATATATATATATATATATATATATATATATATATATATATATCCGGTCGCTTACAAGGTAAACGAGGCTATTAGTAACACAAAGAGGCACACTAGATATGGGAGCTCATGTGCTTGTGCGCGCCCACACACGCACAATTTACATATTAAGTATATATGAAGGTATTCGTAACATACCAACCAACGCTTGCCGTATTCACCGATTGTGCAGATGTGTCTTAAGTGTTTATTCAGTGTTTAGAGTTCAGTCACTTTTGAGATTCAGCGTTGTTTGTCCAGCTGGAAACCAGGGAGGTTCCGTCCACACGAGTACGAAGTAAAATCAGCAACTGATCGATCAGTGACCTGAATATGGTTCAGAGGGCGCTCGATATAGTGTCATATGTCAATGATGAAAATTTCCATCATTAAGGCATGGAACTTTTTGGTCTGGATATAACTGTATTCGTGGGTGTGTAAAACGGATATATACGTGCATACGTCTGTTACAAAATCGCTAATGTGCGAGGGCTCTGGAGAAGAGCTTTTCATTCCTTTGCTTTGTAAGAAACGAAAGTGCCTGGACGTGTTTCGGGGCACTGGGAAATTGAAATCCCCTCTACGGAATGTAAGTGTTGAACTTGAAACTTACTAACTTTTACCAGTGTTACCATTATTATTTAGTGATTGTTCTTTTTGACATTATTTAACATTTTATCTCATGTGTTTTGGTGTGTTTATAAACTGGGGTCTAATAGAGATGGTATGCTCCTGGTTAAGCGAGCATTTAAAATGGCCGATGGGGAAAGTGGTCGTTTATAGTGGAACGAAAGACAAAATAGACTTTGAAAGTTATGTGTAACAGACTCAAGTGTTAATGGGGGATATTTTTGAAGACTTAGTTGGGGAAGGGAGGTAATTCCCCCCGTAATTCCCCCGTATTATATCTGTCATAGATTTTTTTTTACTTTGTTTCGGGGAATACCTAATATCCATCTTCCATAATTTCATTTTGCATGATTTGTTACCAAACTTACTTAATAAGCTCTATTTTTGTAGTTTAGGATTTTATTTACACACCTTAGACAGAATAGGTAAATGTGTGTGTGTGTGTGTGTGTGAGAGAGAGAGAGAGAGAGAGAGAGAGAGAGAGAGAGAGGAGAGAGAGAGAGAGAGAGAGAGAGAGAGAGAACTGGGCCGCCATCTACAAGATACCAACGGAACTCAGGTAAGACCAAAGGGCCCTTTGTCAAGATTCGACATAGGCCCCTTTAACATACAGTACATATATATATATATATATATATATATATATATATATATATATATATATATATTAGTGCATATAATATATATCATATAATATATATTTATATTTATCTATCTATATATATATATATATATATATATATATATATATATATATATATATATATATATTTATATATATATATATATATATATATATATATATATATATATTAAGGTTATATATATTATATATATATATGCATGCTATTATGGTATTTAATGTTTTTCTCTAACTTTGTTGAGGGTCAATGCATTTTTGCAGACTATCTTTTTTATTTAGAGTTTTAATCAGAGAGCAATTCTTCTTTATTTGTATGCTTCAAGCACTAAGATCCATTTACTTCTATTGATAGATCATTGTCTATTTCGGCATGTCTTGATTAATTACAAATTGACAGAAACAGTTTTTATTATTTAAATGTGATTTGTTTGTGTTTTAAATGTAAAAATTTCACATTTTAGGCTTACCTGTTTAGTCTGCATGTAATAATAAAATTGTTTATGTCAATTTGTAATTTAGTCCTAAAGGCACCACCAATAGACAAGGAAACGGTCAGTCGACTTAAAGAAGTTAATGGAAGCAAACGTTGCCAAGAGAAAAAGAAGTATAGACTGATTTACAGTTTATATAAAAAGATAGTTCTGCCAATAATGCCAATGACTTGAAAAAAATTATTTATTTGGATTGTATATATCTTATTCATGAAACGCAAGACACGGTGCGCTTTGTAACGCTAACGCTATTTCAAACTATGCCCTTGCACAATACCTAACATGCCAACTCCAAAGTTAGGTATTTGAAAATATGTATAAAGTGAAAAATTATAACAATGTGAAAATTTATAAGATTTCTTTCTTTTATCCTGACCGTTCGTAGGGCCACATTTTGTAATAAATAAAAAAAAATATTTTCAATGCAATTAAGTAATATTTCAGTAAGGAGAGACTTGCCCATTAGATATGGTTACTTTGCAAAGATGAAGACTGAACACTCATCTGCACAGCTCTCTAAACCTTACCTAATCTTTTCCATTGGACATTCTTTCCTTTACTAGGCTTCTAGGTTATTAGGCTTGTAAAGACTAAAAGGCTTCTACTCCGCTCTTGAAACGAGAAACATAAAAATAAAATTTATATAAAATCTGATAAAAGTTCAGTTCACTGACATGGCAAGAAAAAAAGAAAAAAGTGACGAGACCTTTTAGCAAGCTCTCGAGATCCCGTAAAACATCTTGGATAAAGCTGAAATATTGCATCAAAATACGTGAGACGTGCCTTTTACGAAAACAGTCTTGGGCCCATTTGCATAATCTTCATTGAAAAACATTTGACCTTTTTTCCTACATTCACAGATCTCCCGAGGCTAAACTTTTACGAATATACACGAATTGTAATTTTCAGCAGGTACGCAGAGTACAGGATTCCAAAACTTCCATATAATACAGTGACTGAAAATTACATAACTTCAACAATATTCATAACCTGTTTATCTCCTACCTTTGCTTTCTCATGCACTGCCTTGTTACAGTGCTAAGTTTTACTATTAGTTATGATTACTGCGTATCCGAAGAATCTTGGGAGTTATTTATTTCGCTAAGTCTTTTAGAAAGTTCCGCACAACTAAATTTATTGTTTCTAATTTCCTGTGTTTTGCTTATGAAACCCTTTATTCATTTGTTTAAAATTGTATACACGTTCAATAAGTTTATAATTTCATACATATCACTGATTTTTTCTTTATTCAGAAAACTTGAAATAGTTCACATTGAAGCATGCTGTTATGAGTATTTGATAACACATGCTACTGCTATTATTAAAGTAATTACTTAAAGTGACTAAATTATTACAGTAGTTATTCAAAGTGGCTATTATCCATGTAATTAGGACCGAATTATCATAGCATGCAACTTTTATTCTTCATTGACTCTATTTTCATGAAACAACCCGTTGTTAGGACGAATTCTGTTTCCGATTCTTTTAAGGTCTTAAAGGTACCGAAAGGCATTTGCAAGAGAAGGTAACCCAAAAAGAGTATTAATAGGAAAAATTACAGATTCATTGGATCATACAATCCATTTTGACACCTGAACTTTGATTCCTCAACAGTTATTTACGAAACACTAGAGGACATATTTTTTCATGTGTTTCACGTTTACAATTCTATATTCAAAATATTAAATATGAAATCTTTTTTAACAATCTTTTTTAATAAGTGGCATTCCTTGCGTCCTACATAAAACTACTTTACAGTATTTTACTTTGCAATTTTTATTTGTGGTCTGACACATCTACTTTTAGTAGTATGATACTCTAAGATCAACGATAACTATGGTTAATCAATGTACTGAAAGTACATAATAAACTCACATTTTCTTTTTTTCGTAATGATAAAAAGAAATAACAAACTGTTCCTAAAATTTCACATTTCCTCTGAGATTGGTGAATTGTCTCGCTATCATAGTACCTAGAGTCCTATTTCAGATATTACCCTTTTCTTATGTCATTTCCCGATGATGCCAATTCTGGTTTAGCTTAGCTTTACATGTCCCTAAAAGACGTAGCTAGAAAGTGATTCATTGCCAATAATATGAAAATCCATGTTACGTCTTTTCCCAGCTATATGTCCACGATCACCACATATGAACGTTGCGTATAAATAGACATTACTTTGACTCATCCTCATATTGTGACAGAGATGGCAATTCAGAGAATAAATTAAAATACATTCGCTTTAATCACTCATTCAAGACAACAGGCGACGGCAGCAAGCCAGAACAACTCAGTGCCGGTCCCTAGCCCGGATAAACCGCCGAGGTCGTCAGGAAGAGCATCCGTCCGTAAAACCTCTGCCAAATCTCATTATGAAATAATACGTTCAAGATAAAAACAGTTGGAGAAGACTTTTTAAAAACCGCAACCTCGACTACAGATCAAACTGAGATTAAAATGTCTTCGACATTTGACAATTAATGCTACAATTAATCGATGTAGTAGACTGTATAATTTATCATCAGTACGAAAGTCAAAACAAGTAGTGATATACGTTGCAACTTCATATAAACTTCCTAACGAAAATGAATTAGAAAATCCACATATTTATCCTTACAATCATGAAATCCAGCAACAAAAATTTTGTTGGTAACAGCGAAAACGTTGATTCTGACTAAGAAAACCCAACATGAAATGCATGGAATGCCATTTCTCAAGCCAAATATGTGTTGAGAAACAGCTGGGCCATAATATAAGCAATGATCCCACCCCGAATGTCCTTTAGACTTTCATTCATTCATCTTCTCTGGATCCTGCTCTGATCCCTGGTTTCTGGGGACAACAAACAATACCGAGCAAGAGCCTTAGTCTTCGCAAACACCCTGAAATTCGATCTTTGCAAAGTTAATTTTTTACAGAGTTTTCATGGAAAAGCCTTCACAACCGTTCGGGAATCTGTATTGTCCTCAAACTTCATGACAGTGCAGCATTTCGCCAAAGTTTACTCAAGTTTGGTGAGGGGGGGGAGGAAGATGGAAAAAAAAAATATGCGTTCCCAACACTAGTATTCTCCCTCAGATATAACCATCTGATCGAGAGAGAGAGAGAGAGAGAGAGAGAGAGAGAGAGAGAGAGATACTATGGTACTAAATAGTGTTCAACATCATAACAAAGAAATAATGTTAACATTACCATTATGTTCCTATGTTTAAATCAAAGCCTCATCGTATGGAATTCCACTTGCATTTAAAAAAAAAATCATATAATATGAAGCTGTAAACATATATGTATGAAAATTTTAAGTTTACCAGCAGACAGAAAAATTCGATCGTACAACATAAAGCACTTACTGCATTTTTTAAAATGATAATTACCTCGTGAATACTACGTGAATACTAAATGAGCTGTTGCACATTAATTACAAAAGTTAGAAAGATTTTCAAGTACATTTCACCCCTCTCATTCATCCGCAAAAAATCAGACATACATAAGCACGTGCTAAGAGAAACAAATAGACTGTTAATTCTGTATTCACAGTCATCACATTGTAGCAACGGTAAAGTCTGACCTCTGGAAATATTACTTGCTTTCTAGGAAATAAAATGAAATTACCTGATCATATCATTAAGCATACCATAGTCTACTAACAAATGAGGTGATTAACAAAAAAACTTAATCCATGAAAATATTCTCATCTTCAGCCGAAAACCAAAATTACAACTATAAACAAAGACTGCCCTTTTTTAATACCTTCACATAGCAAAACATAACACTACAGTAATAAAGTGCAGAGCAAAATGAGATATTCGTCACAAAAAATATTAGATAGCATTATGAAAGATTCCGAATATTAGTGAGTTAAAATAAATTGTGTTCAGTTGTGGTTTTATGTTCTGAAAAGGGACGTCCCATTTTCTTTTCAATATATCATCAAATAAAATTCATTATGGTACCAGTAAGTTTGCACATTATCCCAATTCTCTTGTTTACAAAATCAGAACCTGGGACACTATTGATTGCACGTCTTCCCCCGAGAATGTAAGATCTGCTGACTGTATGATATTCCATGTTAACAATGTGCTCTCAAAAGACAATGCATACCTGAATCCCCTTGAAATTATTCACATCCAAGTGACAAGAATTTCCACAATGATTACAATGCACAAGAGGCATGAGTTTCAATCTACAGCCGAAAAAAAGTCAAGTCATGGGCAATAATTACGTGGGTTATCCGTTATTCTTTTCATCAAATTGATAGAGCGATATAATTATGCAAATTAAAGCTGATACCAGCACCATAAGAAATCACCTTTCCATGGGATTTGTGAGTAACATCAAAGACCCTCTATTTAAGTCCTGCCACCTAGAATGACCATCCTAGTAATGTAGAAATGAAGCCCACTTGCAGGAAGTTAATGTGGCCAGCTGGCAACGTAATTTGACTGCAATTTCATATAGGACAAACGACCATTTCTTTTGTAAAATATTCATAATCAACTCCTTTAGTTTAAACGCTTATTACAATTTCCTGTAAATACAATTCCCGTAACAGCAAACGACATCGGATAAGCTAGAGTTCAGTACAGATAAAACACTGCAATGGCTCAAAATTCAACGAAAGGCAATGCTTATAGCAAAGTTTCTGTTCCTTTATGCAAATGTTTATACTAATTTCATGATAACTGAAAATAATTATATACAAAATAAAAATAAAACATTTCACGTACGCATGAAACTCGAACGAAGAAATCTGTCATAGCCCTCCCGTATTTTAAATTGTTGTTTAATTATTAAATAAAGAGAATTTCATCCAACAGCCGTTCATATCCATAAGAAAGATTATTAGAAATGCGAAAAAAATCATGAGAAAGGAAGATATCTTTCAGTTAGCACTTTGGATCACTTAGGAATCTGATGTTACAACCAAAATCTAACTCAGCGTCCTTTATGAAGCACCGACACCTCATTTTAAACTAATTTTAACTGGTTATTCATACCCCTAATTTTTTTATTTCTTTTTGTTTTAGCATGTTACAGCAAAGGAAATTTATTTCAGTTTAAAATCAGGCCCACAATGAGCATTTGAGTATGAACAGTAACTTCACAGATAAGAATAACAAAAGTAAATTATCTTTAATCGCAATGTCTGGTTCCTCAGGAAACAAGACTCGTCAAGGACTAGTGACTAAGAGGTTCAATGTGTCTCCAGTCTTCGCATAAATCCAGACCTCAAACTGTGTTTAAAATCTTCATTCTGTTGTTGACGACAATTTTCCAGTTTTTCATATTTCCTTTTTCTCCCTCCCTTTTGAGGCACGTAAGTCTGAATTTCACACGACAAATTGATGGGTAAATAACGATTTGCAGTCTTATGTTTGAAATTCTTACAAGAGACTACTTCAGATAATTTGCAACATTAAATACGTACAGTATAGCAGATCATATGAATCATATGATCTGAGAGACTGCTAAACAGCACGTTCGGCAAATTCTGTATTGCAGGTACACAACTGCAGTAAGCTTGATCCAACTTGAAGCCACGGTCTCTTGCGACCTTAAGGGCCCACGTGGCCTACCAGATAGAAAGGAATGCGCCCCAGAGATAGGGGAAGGGAGCAACGATATGTTACTTGGATGGGGGCTGAGGTGCGACTGGTGTAGGGCCGTTCTGTTCTCTTCCCGGGACATGGTGTGATCAGCTCAGATGCCCTTAGGTGTGCCACATGCCTGAAACAGCAATTAAAACCAGCACACAGGAGGTCACATGAATATAGTTCGTGGGACAAGAATATCTAAAGGGAAGACCAGCATGTTTTATTAACCCCATGACTAATTGAAGCTACTACCTGGTCTGACTTTGCTTCTCAAAAACATCTCTGACTACCATTTCTATAGGCGGGTCTGGAGTCCCTGCCTTAACCCTAGTCTGGCTGTCCTATCCTTGAGGGAATTTGGGCGCTATGTTAAAAGTCTGGAGAGACGAGAGCAGTATATATTTGTGATAATATATATATATATATATATATATATATATATATATATAATGTATGTACATAAACATATAGTTAGACATAAATGTATATTTATATATATACATTGAGAGACGAGAGCAGCATATATTTGACTATATATATATATATATATATAGCATATATATATATATATATATATATATATATACAAATATACATTTATACATAAATATATATGTATATATATATATATATATATATATATATATATATATTGGAGAGACGAGATTATATACATTTGTGAAAATATATATGTATATGTGTGCGTATATATACATAAATATACATTTATACATAAATGTATAAGTATATATACATATACATAAATGTATATATATATATATACACATAATGTAGAAAAGGCAAAAGCCTAATGTGTTAATAAAGGGGATTTAATACCACCCTTCCTGGCATAATATGGCAGCACCTGTCAAGAGGCAGTAGAGCACTAACCTCTAGCCCGTTGTCAGAAGTGATTAAGGAGCTCGAGCAAAAGCGGGTGAGAAAGGAAATCACGTAATAAAAAATTTTTCCGTCTCGCTGAATTACTGTACTGTGAAAGTGCCTTCTTTCATAAAAGATAATGAATATCCAAGGCTTTCAGAAGATGGTAGGGAAGGAGAAAATCAATACAAAACACGGCATAAATTATGGTCAGATACAGCATAAAATTCAAGATATAAGTTGTTATGCAATTCAAGCCATATATCATTACATACATCATTTTCTTCTCTCTCTCTCGAGCGTTACAATAGAATTGATTTCTTTCACAATAACAAGCGTGATCTCTAGCTACCTGGTAATAATAAATAAAACCTGGTTCCGTACGATCAGGAACGTATTGGTAATATTCAAATGACTTTTTTTTTTATAACAACAATATGGGGAATGAACTTCTCCCTAACAGAACTCACTGCGTTATTTTTAGTACATCTATGACAGTGGACCCAAACTCCACCTCTACCTCATCTTTTCATTTATAATGCTTCTTTAACGACATACGACTCATTAAAAATTCTAGGTGCCATTTTTTACTACAATTTTACTTGTGTGGAAAACACCTAGCCAATCTCCTCTTCCATAGCACAAAAACTACAAGTATATTGAGAAAAACTCTCTATCCCATGGCAATGATTTATTATCTTATTCTGCTCAGGTTTGGTCTTCAACAGGTGATGTATATCTGCAACTGTATTAAAAAAAAATAGTTCCACAAAATCTCATATTCCAGATCTTAGTATGATATAAATCCCTGGCAATATCGTTCGACTAGCTCACTGTGCGAGCTTTATGAATTTTTCAGAATTCTTGACATCCTTTACATTCAGATCTTCACTGACTACACTAAGCAAATGATGTAATAAATTTGCAAATTCTAACAGCCTTACCTTTTCCTTCGTAAAAAGAAAAGTTTCTACGAGATTTTTTTCCAGGTGTGACCAAATCACTCAATAATCTTATTAGTCAAGTAGTTTAATCGTCAGAATTTCAGTAGTTCAAGTTTTACAAAAGAGGCAGCATCGATAAAAATTTTACTGAAACACTTTTACCTAAGTTCAAGAAGTAGCTCTGTCGAGGAAGAATTCCAGAGAAGTGGAAGGAGGTAAGAAGACAACAGGCCTCTACTGTAAAACCACGTGCAAAGAAACGTAGAAACAGGCAAATTATCAATAAACACTACAGATATCTGCTGTTTAATCAAAAAGGCCTTACCGTTCAAACTTAAAACTTAGGAAAATTTACCAAACCAAAAATTCCTGTGTGGGAATGAAAAATGCGTTAAAAATACAATAATCAACATGATGCATGTCTCTAAAAGGTGAATGCTAAAAGAGGAATGCAATAAAATGTGC